>NC_056731.1:1523572686-1523685186 GCF_019279795.1 Protopterus annectens | reverse complement strand
AATTTTATCTGATTTATCAGCATCCATTGTACTCCTGCTAATTTTTTCAATAAAATATTTATGTTGATATTCTTAAAATATTCATCTTTAGCAGTTTCTCTAGCAAGTCTAAACCATATTATTCTTTTTACAGACCAAAAACAATGCTGACATGTTTCTCTAACTTTCTAAAAATTACAGCCTTTAAATCTAGGATAATTCTCCACAAAAAATCCCCACCATCCATAAAAAACTAAAATTTTCTCTGCCTGTTTTTATTCCCTCTTTTAACCCTTCTTGTAAATTTGTTTCCTTGGAAGAACAAAACAGTTTTTGACTATTTTAGTATACCATTCATTTCTTTCTCCTTTTATGTCTTGCATTTTTATTTTTCATGACTTCACTTTCCTGTCATATTGTTTTGCTTCACAATTCTCACTTCTCTTTTCCTTTCCCCTAGCATTTCCACCTCTCTGTGGTCCTTAAGTGTTTTTAAACACCCCCAAAAATATTGACACGTCACAAATACTAGTGTGTTAACTAAATTCACCCTCCATTTTTTTTTTTATTATAAACCCCCCCCCCCCTTTTACAGGAGTTAATCTTAAACCCCACAAAAAAAAACTGAAATCCATCTCTCTCAACTTTCCATTTCCATAGGGAACACACAGATTTCCTATCAGTTCGTCAAAACTTCAACAGTTCGAACACCATATGTTCGAATTGTGAAGTTTGAAAACTGATTATCGCAAAGCCATGGAACACCGAATTCTTTCCAAGGGAAAGAATTCGGTGGGCCGTTTCTGTGGCTTCGCGATTTTCAACACTATGGTGGAAAGTTACGGGCAGGGTTCAGGTAAGTGTGCGATTCTGTGGACATTACGATTAGGGAGTGGGTGAGGTGGGTGTACGATAGTGACAGATTTTAGGGTTAGGGTGGGATAGGTGAGTGTGCGATAGTGACGGACCTTAGGGTTAGGGTTAAGGTAAGTGGATATATAGTATTGTATGTACAGTTTAGTGCAGGGTTAGATGTAGGATTTTAAGTGTGTGTGTGTGTGTGTGTGTGTGTGTGGATTGCTGTTTTTTGGTGTGCTTGTGTTGTGTGTGTGTTTCTTGGAACAGCAATTTTTTTCCCTGGGGAGAAAAAAAAAATCGCTGTTCTAAGCCTTCGATGATTTTGCACTTTGAGGTTAGAAGTTCGAACATATGGTGTTCGAACTTCTGCTGTTTCGACGTGTGGTATAGACCCAACATATACATACCCTATCCAAGTATGCTAATTTCCCTAAAACATATGTATTTAACAGATTAACAGATTTTTATTATATTATTGAGCTTTTGGAAATTCGATATTCATATGTTCAGGACCAAATAATCGGGTTTCTGAAAACAAGAATTGAAAAAAAAAATCTACATTTTTGCAGAAAGGCAAGACCTCCCTGCACCAAATGTAGTGCAATCTCGGAGTTAGTACATATAATATGCAGGTGGGTTGAGGGGCAGCACTGCAAAAATGTAGTTTTTTCCCCCAAAAAACTCTATAATATGGTATAAATCTATATTTAACACACATTCTCTTTAAGACAGGCAATTAAAATATATTCTAACATAACTTTATTTCTATGTCCTGCAATATTTCTTTTCAATGATTTATCACAACTTCTATCTTCCAAATATGATCTCCAATACACTAATTTCATTCACTGTAGAACACATACCACACATTTTCACATCAAACCCTTTATTTTTTTGCATCTTCAGATACAGCCTTGTACTTTCAAAAAAAAAAAAAAACCCTCAAGCTTTACTACCAACTCTTTCATCCATACTTCATTTTTAACTACCATTACTAAATCATCTGCATATGATAGCAATAATGGTAATCTCACCTCCTTCCTGATTTCACATCTTGCTTATTCTATTTCACTCCTACATACCACCAAAGCATTCAGCATCATCACAGGGCACATACTTAGTGGGCACCCCTGCTTCACATCTCTAGAAACCTACAAACACCCACGACTTTTCATATATCTATAATGCATCTATTACTTTCTTCACATTTGCTCATGATATATCGTGTCAAATGCCTTGACTACATCATGTCCAGTTACACTCCCCTTCACCTTTTCCCTTCCCCATACAATCTGCTGTTTTAACCAAATTAAACATTTATTAATCTTCCTATCTTTGATGTCAAACAATGTAACACCTTCTGAAATCTTTTTTGTAATATTCTCATATAACTTGGGCCGTATTTCCTAGTATTAACAGACCTTCAGTTTTTTCTTTGTTTTTGTTTCTCCCTTCGTCCATACAACTTTTATTACATTTTCTGTTTTCTATGCATCTCTTTCTCTAATATCTCTCCAACCATTCATTCTTTATGAATAAAACACACACACACACATTTCCTTATAAATTCCATAACTCAGCCCATCAGGCCCTGCAGCTGATTTCTCATTTACATATTTTAAAATCTCACCTGGCACTCAGCACATAGGATTATAACTCTATGCTGTTAAACTGCATCATGTACCTATAACTACAGGGCATGATGCCTTCAATCTTCATTTGCTTACTATGTGGCTCTGAGCAAGTCATTTAACCAAACAATGCTCTCCAGTTTCTCCTGAAAAGGGACACTTGTGTTTAGTGGGTGGTTCTTGTTAATAAATGTTAGAAATAAAAATACAATACAATAAAATAATTCTAATTCATCTCTTTCAATTTCCTATCTTTCAGTTCTTCTATGTACTTCTTCCCCTAACAGTTTTACTTTCTACCTACCTTCTTTTCCACTTTCTTCACACATTGTGTGTGTGTGTGTGTGTGTGTGTGTGTGTGTGTGTGTGTGTGTGTGTGTGTGTGTGTGTGTGTGTGTGTATATATATATATATATATATAAAATCAGTCACAGCATGAAGTTATGGGGAAGAGTAGTGGAAGCTAGGTTAAGAAGGGAGGTGATGATTAGTGATCAGCAGTATGGTTTCATGCCAGGAAAGAGCTCTACAGATGCAATGTTTGCTCTAAGAGTGTTGATGGAGAAGTACAGAGAAGGTCAGGAGGAGTTGCATTGCGTCTTTGTGGACTTAGAGAAAGCATATGATAGGGTGCCTAGAGAGGAGTTGTGGTATTGTATGAGGAAGTCGGAGTGACACAGAAGTATGTAAGAGTGGTAGAGGATATGTACGAGGGTAGTGTGACAGCGGTGAAGTCTGTAGTGGGAGTGATGGATGCGTTTAAGGTGGAGGTGGGATTACATCAAGGATCAGCTCTGAGCCCTTTCTTATTTGTAATAGTGATGAACAGGTTGACAGACGAGATCAGACAGGAGTCCCCATGGACTATGATGTTTGCAGATGACATTGTGATCTGTAGTGAGAGTAGGAAACAGGTTGAGGAGACCCTGGAGAGGTGGAGATGCACTCTAGAGAGGAGAGGAATGAAGATCAGTAGGACTAAGACAGAATGGGTGTGTGGAAATGAGAGGGAGGATAGAAGAACGGTGAGGATGCGGGGAGTAGAGATGGCGAAGGTGGATGAGTTTAAATACTTGGGATCAACAGTTCAGAGTAATAGCGAGTGTGGAAGAGAGGTGAAGAAGAGAGTACAGGCAGGGTGGAGAAGAGTGCCAAGGGTGATTTGTGACAGACTAGTACCAGTAAGAGTGAAAGGGAAGGTCTACAAGAGGGTAGTGAAACCAGCTATGTTATATGGGTTGCAGACAGTGACATTGACAAAAAGGCAGGAGTCATTAAAGCTGGACGTGGCAGAGTTAAAGATGTTAAGATTTGCACTGGGTGTGACAAGAGTGGACAGGATTAGGAATAAGTACATTAGAGGGTCAGCTCAGGTTGGACAACTTATACACAAAGCCAGAGAGGCAAGATTGTGGTGGTTTGGACATGTGCTGAGGAGGGATGCTGCGTATATTGGGAAAAGGATGCCAAGGATGGAGCTGCCAGGTAACAGGAAAAGAGGAAGGCCTAAGATCAGGTTTATGGATGACCTGCTGTGGCGACCCCTAACAGGAACAGCTGAAAAAAAAAATATATATATATATATATATATATATATATATATATATATATATATATATATATATATATGTGTGTGTACACACACACATATATAATCAGTATTTTATCCCTATTTATACCTCACTATACCTTTATCTTCTATATCTTCTATCTTACTCATCCTACCATCTACATACCTCACCTGTTAACCCACTCCAAAAAAAGATGAAACCTAATTTTCTTTAAAATTCTGCTCATTATATCACTACTTATATTTTCCTATTTTTACACTCCTACAATTTTCCTTCCATATTCCAGATACCTACAGTCATTCATATTTCATACTCTCTCTACATTCCCTCACATTTTTACATTTATTTTTCATTTATTTAACATTTGTTGACTGGGAAAGCCAACTAGGACAGAGTCTATTTTCAGTGGAGGCCCATGGAGAAATGCTCCAGACACGTCTTTAGAATGTGGGAAGAAACCAGAGTTCTCTGAGGAAACCCATGCAAACGCAGGGAGGACATGCAGACTGTACCAGAAGGCATTCTTACTTTGCCTTTCTTCTCCTTCAATTTGGATGTACTCTATTTTTGCATACTACCTACTAATTAGACTAGTGCTTATAAAATGGCTTCACTGACAGGCAATCTTTCCTTAAAGTTCTCTCTTTCCTTATGTCTTCCTTCTTTAATACCTCAATGATCACTTTAACCCCCACCCATCCTTAATTACTTCAATTACACCAATCCTACCCCAAGCAGCTACATGGTCAGAAAACACTTCCTTCTTGTCCTCCAAAAACAAAAAGCCTACATCCTTCCTTAAATTTCTATGCACGTATGTAAACGTTCTATCTCTACATAAAAGTGATCTCTGTACAGTCTCTGCAATCACCCTCACATCTTAGCATTATTGTGCCTTTTTCTTTCCTCAAACTACAATTCAAACCCCAAACAAATAATACTCTTAACAATGACAACATTTATCTCTTCAAGCAACATTTTTCTATCCCCTACATTTGTTTAAGTGCAAATCACGGTTATCCTTACTATTTTTTTTATTCTTACACTACATGTTAACATTTTAACAATGTAGCCACTATATCCAAAATATTAATATTCATACTTCAATCAATAAGACCACACCAGAGCAAATATCCTGTGCCATACTGTCCAGACTACCCTTACACCCAAAATAAATTAAATCTCATATACAAAAGATGTATTACAACAGCCTCCATCTTCTTGTTACATTCATATACAATCATTATTCTTAAATTGCTACTTACACTACATATACCAGAAACACAGCTGGACTATCTGGGATCTTGGGCAGCCCCCACAGGACCAACAATATCACACAACTTTGAACTGAAGCAAAGATCTTGTGCAAGCTCACTATTACTCGTAAGCTACTATAGCTTACTGTGTTAATAACTACAGCAAGGTGCTTGCATAAGCTCTTTGTTACAACTTACAGCTACTAAATGTCTTAATTTAATTAGCAAAGATATCACTTGCGGCTTCTCTAATGAATGCTGGTACTCTAGAAATACCCCACTGGCAACTACAGACAGTCTCTCCTGAACAGCTTGCACCTTGGGCAGCTGCCCATTTTGCCCTGCCCTAGCTATGGCTTTGACTTACATTCACAGACACAACATGGATATCAACCTTTTTTTCTTTCTTCGTATTCATAGGAGCACTGTTTCTCACAGCTCTTCTTCTCACCCTATTCCATATTGACATTACAGTTTCTTTATCTGACCCTGCTCTACTTCTCTCCATCAATATCCAATACTGAAAATCTGTTTCACAAATCCTTCAATTTCCACACAAATCATTGCTGCTTGATCTCTTCTCACTGTCACCAGTACCACTACTTTCCAATTCCTGTTCCATTGATTTGTCTCTCAGCTACATTATTCCCTCCTGAATCTCATCTTTCTCCATTTTCCACTAGATTTTCTTCATTCCTACTTTGACTTCCTTCCTCATCATTCATCCTTTCATCCACTAAAGTCAGACAATCAAATCATACCTGCCCCTTACTACCCCACTTTCTACAAACTAATTTATAATTCCTAGTAGAATTGTCCATATTTCACACACTCTCCACACTTATTTTATTTTTATTATTTATTTATTTATTTTTTTTTTATTTTATTTCAGTCTTAAATTAAGTGTGACCAATCACCACAGGAAAAGGATGCTTCAGGTTGTCACAGTTGACATTTACCATACTTTGTCTTCCACATTATTTAATTAATTTTCAGTAATGTCTGCAGTTCTGAACTGTACCATTACTTTCCTTTCTAAATGCATTTTTTACATTTTTGAAAAATGCATCCCACCAGCCACTACTGAATTTATTTATTTTTTTACAGTCAGTAATAAACTTTTCAGCTAACAATTAAGAAGTTACTTCATAAACATTTTCACCTATTAAAGCTGTAATGTCCTTACTATCAAAACCTAAAGACAGTACAACATTGTCCAATATCCCATACCTCTTGATGGCATCTTCATTTTTTGCAATCTTACTGCAGGCCTTATCTTAAACCCTGCTGTTCCTCTCTCTGCAGTTATCTGTTCAGCTCTTCATTGTTGAATAATATTTCATAATTTCTTACCTTTTTCAGCACTCACAACAGCTGCACAAGACCTCTGCACTGTTCTCGTCTCAGACTACTGCAAGGGAGTTAACAAAATATCCCTGCTAGTCTACAATCTTGCTTGAAGCCTTGTTGTAGGACACAGTCTTAGGACTGCCCACTTCTAGGCTGTGTGCTGTCTTCCTGTCTACCATTTGCATGTCCATGAAACAGTGCATCTTCTTTTGTATCACTTCCATGATTTTGTTCAACTGCCTACAGTTTTGAACCTTTGGTGTCCTCCATAATCCCTTTTTCCACAACCTTGATCCACTGCAGCACTCCAGTATCTGTAGGTTCGTTCTCTTACATTAATCTTAACAAGACAGCAGCATCCAAACCTCCGGAAGCACTTTTACTGATTTCAATGCTCTCTAACACAATCACTACTTTTTCCATGGACCCTGTAGCTCCTTCCAACTCATAATGCTACCATCACCTTCTTTGTTAGCTCGAGCACTGGCAGCTGCCTTTTGGCTCCACCCAGTAACCGTAAACAGTAGAGGAATTTTTGAGTGTTTGGTCAAATTTACCCTAATCGGTATGAATACCATCTCAGGGCTCTGTGAAAAAGTAGGAGGGACTAACTCTGTGAAGAAAACAAACTACAGGTAAACAATCTGATAAAACAATCAGAAAAATAAGTAATTCCCTGGACCCTATTGGCAGACCTCCTAGAAAGATAACATGAATCATTTCTTGAATACAGTGAGTATAACATATAATTTCACTGCAACTACAACCTGCCAACAATCATATTAGTAAACTTAGAAAAATAATTCTCTATCTTCGGTATACAAGTTCTATGACCCGCCTTTGCATCTCTAAGAACTTTTAACTAAATTAAAATCTCCAGCAAGTAGGTCTACACCTTCATGAAAATTCATTATTTGCTTTAGCTCAAATAATGTTGACTCAGGTGGTGGCTACAAATGTATCACAGGCTCCCATCCAATTTCCCCTTCACTGCTAAGAACCTGTCTTGCTCACCAATCAATCTTTTATCTGAAAACTTACTCCTCTTGTAATTTATATAACTACATGTCTTGTGTGTGATCCTTCCAAATACAATGTACAATCATCTTAAATTCTAACCTGACCAGCTTATCATAGTTGACCTTAGACCAGGGGCGGCTCGTGCCAACGGACTGCAGCCCTCCCAGGAAAAAGATGTGGAAGTGTAGACATTTGACATGAATAAAAAAAATTATCTGTGTTATGTTGTGCAACACTATAATAATGTTGTACTTCTGTGCGAGTCCGCAAAGTCCCGGAACTTGAACTGTGCATGCTTGTCATGTTCCATTTTTTTTTTTTTTAAAGTTTTTTAGAAGAATGTATCTACCTGACTGCTGTAAAGGCAGTCTAGATTAAAGAAAAGGCATCAGGGTGAGGCCCAGAAGTTTATGCGGTTTAACCGCACAGTAAATTAGAAGGTGGTTAGGACTGCCACGTCCGCAGGCACGTACGTGACGTGGACAGCTGGATTGTTACTGATTGGTTCTCACTCTCTTCTCAAAAAAGAGAGCGAGAAACAATCAGTAGTAGCACAGTACTTTTGCTACTGCTGCTCAGCTTAAACAACTTGTTTGCTTTTTGGCTTTTTGCTTTATTATGGAGAGTTCAGTTCAGTTCTCAGAGTTGATTCCTATCCTATCCTAACTTCATGATCGTAAGACAAACAGAGACAGACAGTCATTAATTTTTAACTTAAATTTACAGAGGTAGGTGTCCGACAGATGTATAATGTTTATTTTATAGATTGGAAGGAAGTTCGTTCGGCAAACAGCAATTCCAGTAGTGCTGCTATAACATTTCTATTTATTTATTTTTTTTTTAAAACAGGTTTATTGTTTTAACATATAAGAGAAATATCATAACAATTTTATACAAGTAATTAAAAATAGGTATTATTATAACATTCAACAAAACAACTAAAGTATTTACAAAGACATCCACTACAATCAGATCAATTAATTAAACTAAAATACCATGCTATTGAAATTAAAATTTTTTTAACAAATTTTGTAAATTATCCCATACAATATAATAAGATGTTTTTCTATTTGTTCTTGTCCTAATTGTGTTTATTTCCATATGGCACACTATATTCATAACATTTTTAAATTCATTGAGCGAAGGAGGTGTATCTGAAATCCAATTTCTAGTTATTATTTTCCTAGCCACTGCTAGAATAGACCATAACAAGGGAAGCTTGACCCTTTTAACACTTTGAGGTACAGGTGTGTTGAATAATATAAGAGATTTAGAGATAATGAAATTATCTGTAAAAGAGCCTGCAAAATTCATTAATTGACTTCCAGTATTCTTTCAATTTTATACAGTCATAAAACATATGAGCCCAGTCAGCATTAATTTCTACATTACATCTCTTACATAAATTATCTTTATTATTTATTTTATTCATCATCAAAGGTGTATAAAAGATCTATGTAAAAATTTCCATGTATAAAGTCTCCAGACAATGGAAGACGTAGTTCTATAAGCAGATTCCAATATATATTGTTTATCTTGTTGATTTGGTGGGTCCCCATTAATAGAAGTGAAATAATTCCAGTATGAATCTACACTGTAAAAAGTTTCTTGTCTGATAATTTTATGTATGTATGAAAGTTTACCTTTATCAGAAACTTTATGTTGTAAATTTAATATCAAGTAATCAATCAGTGTTGGAATAGATTCTTTAACTGTTATAGACATTAGATCTATTTTATTAATGAGATGTTGTCTAAAGGTCTGAACCTCTAACCAGCAAGTTTCTCTTAGATCAAATTCTTGTTTTAAAAAATCTAGATTTTTAACTTTATTATCAGATATCAACTATTACCAGTACTTTAGATCATTATCTATAGCTAAATGAGTTCCTTCAGAAGTAGATGATAAAAGCATACCCTGAGAATACATTATAGGGAATACAATAAAATTCCATTCCCTATACTTAGGGTGCATGAATATAAAGTTACGATAACTAATAATAATATTTAATGGGTAACAAACCATATGTTTAAGTGTAATAGGTGAAGTACAAAATTCCTTTAGTAACCATAACATGGAGTTATTTACAATCATATTTTTATGTGTTAAGGAGATTTTCATGAAGTGCATACTAATTAGCTCCCAATAATCTTTCCATTTTGCGACATATGACTGATCTATTAATAAAGTAATAACTTTTACAATGGAAGAGATAGTATATAAATTAAAGTCTGGAAAAGAAATACCCTCTTGAGACCAGCTATTAGTATGTTTCTTTAATGCAATCCTAGGTCTATTAGGTGCCCATAGGAAATTTAACATTAGTGTATTCAGTTTCTTGATAATTATTTTTGTAGGTGGAAGTATTATTGATTGTATTAAGTATAAAATCTTGGGGAATATTATCATTTTAATAATTGTAAGTCTCTCCTCCATAGTAAAAACATATTATTCCAGGTATTAAAAGATTTTGTATATTAAGAAAACAGGTATTATAATTATTATATATAATAGATTTAATATCTTTAGATAGTATTATACCTAAATAAGTTATCTGACCTGAATTGGGTACATATTTAGTAAAATCACTAATGAGAATATTTTTCGTGTATATATAGGTAGTATTTTAGTTTTTCTTCATTGAATATTAAACCAGAAATACTTTTAAAATTCATCATGTTATCAAATAGAGACTGCATAGAAGAATTAGATCCTGCTGATGTAATTAGAACATCATCTGCAAAAGTTGAATTTTGGATGTTGTATTTTTATCTATTTCAAAACCCTCTATGTCAGTACTGTTTCTGATCAAATTAGCCCAAGGCTCCATTACTAAAGTGAATAATAGTGGAGAAAGTGGACATCCTTGTTTTGTACCTTTAAGAATGGGTATTTTTGTGAAACATATGTTCCTACCTTAATATAAGCCAACGTTCCTTTGTATAAATGCTCAATTAGATTTACAAATGCATCTGAGAAGTTTGTGCACTTCATTAAGGTAAACAGATAGTCCCAACTTACTGAATCAAATGCTGAACTTATATCAAGACTAATAAGTGTTAAATCTTTCTTTTTCCTATTTGCAAAATCTATTAATGTTAAAGTTCTTCTTATATTATCAAAAGTATTTCTATTTACAATGAAGCCTGTATGATCTATATCTATAATGCCGGGAATGATTGTCTTCAATCTATCAGCAAAGATACTCATAAACATTTTATAATCAACATTAAGTAATGAGATGGGCGATATGAAGAACATCTAGTTGGATCTTTATTAGGTTTTAAAATTGGCGAAATAAATGTATATTGCCAAGATGGGGGGGGGTTATTAACTCAGTTTGGGCCAAAATAAAAACCTTATGTATTAATGAATATGTACTTTTAGAAAGGATTTTATATATCTCTGGTATAATACCATCATTACCCGGTGCTTTGTTTGATTTAAGCTTATTTATTTGTGTGATAACCTCTGTATATGAAATACTTTTGTCCAATAGTTTAATCTGTTGTTTATTAAGCTTTTTATTCATGTTTGTGGTTATAAACTCCTTTATTTTATCTTTAGGTTCCATGTTAATGTTATTATGGTTAATTTTGTGAAAGTGATTTCTAAATTCATCTAGTATTTCTGGTATACTAGAAACATTCTTCTTTTCCTTAGAGAAAAGATTTCTTTGATATGGTTTTGTTTATTCAACCTTTTGTTTTATTTTTAAGTCTATGCAAGTATTTGGGGCTTATTGAATAAGACAAAAACTTGTATTTCTCTAAAGTTATTTTAACTTTATGAGTTAAAATTTCTTTGTATTTCTCATTTAGTTTGTTTATTTCTTCAATAACTTTCTTGTCTATAATATTTTCTTTATTATTATGTTTATAGTAGTCTAATTTACTTTGAATATCTAACAATTCCTTATCCCAAGATTTCCTTTTATTATTATACCATCTGATACTTTGTCCATATAGATATGATTTTAAGGCATCCCAAACATAAACAATGGAGACTTCAGGAGTATTATTTATGTCTAAAAAATGTTTTACTTCTGAAAGTATATATTCTTTATAGTCTTTTAGTTGAGTTAAGTATGCTGGTATCCTTTTGATCTGAACATTATGAGTATTTTTATCATGAATTCAAAACAATTGAATTATGATCAGATATAGGACATGAAATGATTTTGGAATTAATTAAATCTGTTACCATCTGGTTAGAAATAAAGACCCTATCTATTTTTGAATAAGTTTTGTATCTGTTAGAAAAAAGGTGTATGGTAATGATTTTGAATCTATCTGATTATTAATATCATTCAAATGAAAAGAATTAGCAAAATCATTTAAATGTTTTGCATTAGATGTAATTCTTCTTTTCCTATAGTGGTAGTATCACTTTCATGTAGTATACAATTAAAGTCACCAGCTAAAATAATATCTCCTATAGAGAATGATATGATCTTATCAAGATGATGTTTCACTGTATTAATACCAATTCCAGGTATCCAATATACATTAATTAAAGTGTAAGTCTTCCCATTAATTTGTATTGTAACCATACAAAACATTCCTTTGTCATCCTGATAAGACTTAATGGTTTTAGGAATGGGCATACTTTTATTCCATAAAATAGCCACTCCTCTTTTTCTGAGTGTGCTCTGAACTAACCAATACTGTATATTTGTTTGTGGCTAGTTTATCAATATCTTTTTTCAAGAGATGGGTTTCTTGCAGGAAGACTAAGTTGGCCTTATGTAAATTAATGTATCTTATTAGGCTTGCCCTTTTACATGGATTATTCAATCCATTAATGTTTAAAGAAATTCCTTTTAAAGATGTCATTTGGCATTTTTAAAACTTAAGAATCTTATGATCAAAATAACAAATAACAAGATAAGTAATGTTACATCTCCTCCTTTAGGTGTACCTTTAAATATAGCTGTACTTATTGAATCTCTTATGGGATTTCGTATAGGATTCAATTTTGTTTGTAGTGACAATGAATGTACAAAATATATTGTGGATGTCATAACTATATACAAATAACAATGAACAAGTGAAAATAATGTAAGGATTAAACCTTGCATCCAGCCTGGAGTTATAAACTCCAACTTAGAGTAGTATTTACCACTCAAGTTAACCCCCTACCCTAAGCAGCAGTACCTCAGCTACCACCTTATCAATTTAATACTAGTTATATTTAACTGAGGTTAACAGTTTTCAATTCAATTATCTAGCAAGACAAGACTACACATTTGGTAAAACAGCATCATATAAACTAAAATAAACCTTTTTTTTTTTTTTTTTTTTAAACTGTTCATACTATTATATACATCCATGTAATATAAAACACTTGTATTCAAATAGCATTCAAATAATCTTGATGTTAGAAATCAAGAGGAGAGAAAAATAAGTTCTAACATTCATTTAAATCAAAAACTTTGGCTAATATAATTCAGACATTACATATATTAAGATGCATCTATTTTCTGTCATGTAAATGCAATTAACGGCTTCCAAAAAAACCTTGAATTGCTTGTATATGAACATTTACTCAAACTCATTATTGTCAATAGAATAAAATATTGTATTCATAGAAATTGTTATAAATCATACTGCATAGTTATGCAGATTCTCAGAAACACTTGTATACATATATAAATACACACACACATATATATATATATATATATATATATATATATATACACACACACACACATATATATATATATATATATATATATATATATATATACACACACACACACACACACACACACACACACACACACACACATATATATATATATGATCTCACTGAGTTGTGTCCTTACTTAGCACTATCTTACTTGCTGTCCCTATAATAAATCTGTCTGCTTTATACAAAATAATGCACAGCAAACATATTTTAGTAACCAGATTTTACAACCATGCTATACTACTGCTTTAAAATATATCACATGACAATTTCTTCCAGTATAGAGTTATAAAATTATTTATGCTTGTCAATCAGATGAATTAAATGAGTTATAGTAATGTATATGTTTGGAACATAAGTTTTTAACACAGATTATTAAGCTGCTGTTAAGTAGATTTTCAAAAACACTTGAATAAATGTTTCATTTTCTATGCCTTCTAAAATAAGACATTTACTTACTACGAGAAACTGCATTATTTAAATTCATTATAACTGACATATTTTATGAATTATAACATAGATATTTAAGTAATTATATAAAATAACTCACATTTAGATGTTAAAGTGTTCATTTTCCTTCACATAGTCGCATTTGTATCATTTCTATTTCTTGGTAGAGTGTCATTCCTGAATATGTGATGTGTCAGTGTGATATCTAGGTCAAAGGTGAGACTAGCTGCTTTCAGCTTCTCTGTGAGAATTCTGAGAGTTGAAGCTTTTGAAGTAGCTCATGGACACTGTGCATGAGACAGCCCACATCCCAGATTGTCTCTCTTAACATTTTGGCAGGAAACTTATTAAAAACTAGTGACAAACATTCATTTAGCAGTGTAAATGCATCTAAACATTACAAAACCTTCACAATGTATTTTACAGGTTATTACAGCTTCTATGTAAGTGAAATTAAGCCCAAAATTATTAATAAGTAATAAAACTCAATATTTTTGTCCCAACTCAATTTTTATGCAAATCTTATTATTTACTGTGTCTATATGATCAAAAGCATTTCTATATATTAATAAAGAAAAGAAAAAGAGAGTAGAAAGTAAAAGGGTGTAAGGCAGAAATAAAAAAATGTAAGAGAAATCGATAAGAAGTATATACAATGGAATATTACTTACTGTTTATATTAATAGAGTTAAAAATAAAACATATTATTTACTATTATTTAGTTCTAATTATTATTAGTTAAAGCATGACAGATTATTTACAAACAAGCATAAGCAGTGTAATCAAGAAAGTATAATTAGGAATAGCATTTGAAGAACATATAAACTTTTTACAAGGAATAAATATATTATTATTCTATTAATCATATTTTCATTACTCTTCTCTCCCTGCCCTCCCCCACCCTTTACCCACTACATAATCTAAATAGAATGTCATTGTTTAAACAAAGAAAAGAAGAAAAGAAGAAGAAAAAAAAAGATAAAGAAAAAAAATGTATCAAATTACTGACCTTACTTCTCCTTTTCAGAAAGAGAAACCAGTTGAATCACAACTTGCCATTAAATCTCCAGGTATTTTGACTAGTTATGAAACAAAACATTTCTTTGCATACAGAGAATAACTATGAATAAATCTTTTTCAAAATATTTGTTGCTTCTTGGAAATGCAGGAACTATATTTAAAAAGATTAATAATGAAATAAAATGATGAGAGAAAAAAAACATAGAACAAATCATTTGTTTTTTAGTCTCTTCTTCTTCTCTGAAGTCTTCCACGAAGTTTCAGTTGCCAGTCTCTTTAATGAAGGACTAGCCCATTCCATTTCTTCTATTTTATCCAAAATCTTATTTTTTTTGATAAACAGTAAAGCAGAGTCTAAGTCATCGAAAATTTTAGGACCAATAGGAAGGAAGATTTTAAGCTTGGCAGGAAACAGAAGGTATGTTTTAAACTGTGCTTTTTTAAGCTCCCTTATTAGTGGCAGAAAAACTTTTCTTTTAGCTATTACCATGGAAGAATAGTCATTGTCAAAACGCACAGTTGTCTCATTAATCTTAACAGGAGCTTTAGCCCAAGCAGATTTAAGAACCATCTCTTTATCAAAAGATGATAGAAATCTAACTATAACTGATCTAGGATAGTTTTTGTTAGAGTTAGTATTAGCTATATATCTATGTGCTCTTTCGATACCAAAAGAGAATGCTTCTGTTAAGTCTAAAGTTTTAGGGAGCCATGTTGTTAAAAAAGAAGTAATACCGTTACCTTCAATATTTTCTGGCAGTCCAAAAATCCTAATGTTATTGCTCCTAGATCTATTTTCCAGGTCATCCAGCTTTGTTTGTAAATGTGTATTTTGTTTCAGCAGAAACTCAATGTTGATTTCCTCTTCTTGTATTCTATTTTCCATGTCATTCACAGCTTCTTCTATGCCTGTCATCTGGATCTTCTGTTGTTGCAGGTCTATATGTAACAAGTCTATTTGTTTTGTAGTTTTTTCTATGAAGGTGTCTATTTTAGTATCCATTTTATCCATCTTAGCAGTAAGTTGCTGGATTATAATTATCAGAGACTGAAGTTCTTTCTTGATGCTGGAGTCTTGAGAATTTGTCTTACTGGAACTCATTTCAGACTGATAAACTGACAGGAAAATTTCCAAAGTGATTTCTGACAGGAATATTGTTAAGATTTCCTTTCTTTTTTAGATATAGTTCAAGAACTATATAAAACAAACATATTTAGAAAGAAAATTACTTCAAAAATTAATTTTTTAAGTAATTAATTCCTGTCAGTGTAATGAAATTGGTGGAGCTGAAGAAATCTGCTGCTATCCTGGGTTCATCCTTGGCCACGCCCCCCTCTAACATTTCTATTTCTGACTGCAACTGTTTTAATGGCAGGTTATATCTGCAACTAGAGTGTGTTACTCAGTTACATTTCACAGTCTATATTTGTTTGTTTATAACGTTAAGAATGAAGAACGGAAAATAATGTGATAGTTTGTAAACGTAACAGTTTATTTTTTAAATAGGATCATTGCTCTCCGTCTTCCAGCTGACACGCTACAAACAGTTGTGGCCTTAACATGCTGTGTATCTGTGTAGCAGTGGACACGTTATTTTATTTGTGCAAAACACAATGCACAGCACAAACAAAACCGTATATTCCTTCCCAAAAATTCAATGCTTAATTTAAAACCATGATAAGACTGTAGCTACTAAAAAAGAATTTCCGCTTAGATACAATTTGCTTAATAATGTTACAAAAGAGAATAAGCCGTCCTTCACCACCTTTCTGCTCATGAGTTAAGACAAAGACGTTTTTCCTACTGTCTTTCATATATGCAGTTTTGCTATCAACGTTCTGGCAAAACTGTTAGCTACTGCCTGCTTTCTTTGGCAGTATACCTAATAAACGAACCAATACCTCAAACAAGGAGCAGGCAAAAGGTGCTCGAGCTTCTGATAAAACAAGAATCTTCCAGCATTGAAAGTGCGTTAGTTAATACATACAAAACATGTGATGCTAATAAAAACAATATGATTTAGCATTGTTTACTATGCTTAAACCTGAATGCTGAATGTGTGTCACACTTTTTATTTATGGGAATTATGAGTTTTAATTAAGTAAAATTAGGAAATGTGTACTCCAAATGAGGTACAGATGAACTGCCAATAATGTAATGTTGCAAAAAAACATAAAGTCACTGTTTTCCGCTAAAGGGGACATTCTGAATGACAGACTCATCATGTTCTGATGCAGTAACAAAAACTGCTATTTTTGGTTCATAATATTACCTTTTAATTTGGCTGAAGGACCTCTACTAGTAATGACATCTCTGATAAGACTTCTTTTATTTAAAGTAATACATCAGTTTTAATATAATAATGTCTACAGTATACGTTAGGGGTGTAGTCAGGATTTGTGAAATTCTAATCTATACCATCTTCCAGAATGTTGGCTCAGCACTACAATAGGGAATTTCCAGAAATTTCTGATCTGTACAACAGACGTCTTTTGTGCTGGAGCCACCCACAAATAAGACTTTCTTTTATTACTTATGGTCTGAATGAAAGGTGCAGAAAATATACCAAAATTGTTAAGCTAGACAGGATAGCTAGTAGTGTAACAGGCATATGCTACTCTGGAAATGGATACTTTCCTTGCAGACTTGCTTGTCCTCATAAATATTATTTATGCATATGTAGTGGAAATATTTGGTGGTCTTATAGTGGATGAGATATACCCTTTTAAAGAGTAATTTGTTCAACGTGGTAAAGATGAAAAATACTTGGGTACAGCCACAACATATACATGTAAATGTTTCTTGTAAAAAAAAAAAATTGCTGGCATTTGGGATTACACTACCCTTTACAGCTATGACTATTCAGTATGTCCTGTTTTTGTTCTGAAAGCTGGCAGGGAGGTTCTTTCACTTCCTAGACTGCACATTAATAAGCATGCAGACCAGCATGCAAATTATTATGGTAGGTTAGTAACCCAGCATAATTCTAACCTTTTAAGTATCAGCAGCCATTTTGCAAGTGTACTGTATTGTTTGGGACTAACGTACAGTAGTAGTCTATTTCTTTGTACCATGCTATTTTATTTCTATTCTGTTAAGTGTGCAAAGTATCCACCCATCCAAGGTAGACACAAGTACTACAGTGGCTTTTCATCTATCCTTGATTTTGCAGAATGTTCTGGTTTTCTGTCATATTTTTATACTGTTGATTTATGCTTCTTATTATTCAGAAAATGCATGTTGTCCCAGTGCCTGTTGCTCTGTGTTTAAGTAGCAATGCTTTCAAGACCATCAGGTAAGCTTGTCTGAGACTGTAAGATGCAAGTAAGCTTCAGTAAGCATACTGTTAAAGAATTATCAACATTGAAAGCCTTTTTGTTGTTGCCATGTAGAGAATATTTACATAACTAGATAAAGTATAAGCCAGAAGTATTGAAATGCATTTGACAGCATTTGTAATAAAGGACAGGATTACAGTATTTTCAGAAGCTCATTACATTTGTTGGTGACTTGCAGTCATCTTTGCAGGCTTTACTCAAACTAAACAGAATGCCAATCTATCATATGTGGTCCATAACCTGTGCAGTAATCCTTTAAGCAATTTATCTTGAGCTTGTTTGTTGTTTGCAGTTCATTGTTTACTTTTATCATGTTTTCCCCATGAAACAACTAGATAGCTGTTGTCAGGCGGCAGGTCCTTTTTGGAGAAGAAACATTTTTATAAGTGGGGGTAATCAGTATCACAGAGATTGTTACTTTCAGCATGGTACTTTTGCAAAGCTGAATACAAATTATAATTAGAAGTGCAGTGCAAGGAGAAGTGGTTTGAGTTGAGTGCTGCTTGTTTTTTTCATAATTGATTTCAACTGGCATTCCAGCAATGTATTTAAAAAGTAATTTATTTTTTCATGCCTCACAACCTTTTTGTTTCTATCTAGATATTAAGTAAGCTGTTATGTAGCCAATGCACTGAACATTTTTTTTCTTCTACACTTCTTTTTGTCTTGATTGGACGGTTTGGCACCCAGGGCAGTGTATTTAATTAAAGTCACAGTTTTTGTTGTTTTGAGCTCCACCCCTTTCTAGTTGGTCACACCCTTTCCCACTGTCACCACCCATTCAGCTGTCTCCTGCAGCCCCCCCCCCCTTTGATTTGAAGTCACCAGCTGCCACTGCCTTAGACAGGTTTCCTCCAACAAAAATATTTGTCAATTTTTTTTTTATATAAACCACAATCTTCTCTCTCTTTATCAAGTTTCTCAGTCAGTTAACATTAATGAAGACAATGTCATAAACAGTCATTTTACTCTAGATACTACTACTTTCCATCTCCACACACAATACAGTTCTCTTTTAAGTGATATTAAACATTATTTAAAAATTCTCATTCATACCTTCCTCCTCCAATATCAATTTCCTTTCTCCATCACAGTAGCACAGTAATGTAACGTACAGAAATCAACTCTTTTGTCCCGTCCCCCCGGTCAGACAAAACCCTGCATTAACAATGTACCGGTACAAGAAACAAAACATACAATACAATTACAAGCATCTTATGATTTGCTGCCATGCTGAAAGTCACGGTCTTACGATACAGCTCTCAAATGTCCACCTCCCTCCAAAGTATGACAAGAGGCAAAAAGGTTAAAAATATGGTTAGATCCTACAGTGTTCATTGTGAGGCAATGAACCATATGTACCATTTATTCACACATTTCTAAAGTGACTTTTCTACTATACTGGAGGTCACCCCCTTTGTTGTCAACTTTATTTAACTTTACATTGGCATTCAATTATAAAAAAAATGTGCCATCCATCACAAAAACACTTGTTACTCAAACTGACGACCTTCATTATTCAACATAAGCACTTTTCTCAGATCTAGACAGGCGAGACAGCCGAACCACATATCTTACCTAGTACCAGCCCTTACCAAAAGCCTCTTTCTTCAACTTCTGTGCAATATTCTATTCTTCCACAATTCCTTTCAGAGCACCCTCTGCTGAAACTCCAAGTGGATTTAACAGTACAAGAAAATACACTTCAGAAAGACTGAGAATTAGACCCTTATCCTCTCCTGAGATTCCAGAGATTCTTGAATATTCTTAACTAAAAGGTAGTTAACATCCCAGATATACTACTGAATTTAGAAATGTACAACTATAATCTTTGATCTTCTCTAAAGTTTGAACTTCAAAAGTTATTTTACTTGCAATGTTTCTTATTACAAAATCAAACAAAAAAGTAAATCTTATGCCCAAAATATATCTGTAAGCTTAAAAAGTTACACTTTATGATATTATCATACAAAAGCTGAACTCTGATACTTATAGCAGGGCTTTGTATGGAACACTCTTCTCAATCAGAAGTCAACCTGTCTACAAACTTTTTTATTGGGCATAAATACCTTCTAAATATCTACCATCAATAATCCAACTCCAAAAACTGTCAAACCATGTTCTCCTTCAAGGAATACCTCTCTGTCTGAAAAAAAATGGACAGGATGCTTGTTGGTCTAGGGGTATTATACTAGCTTAGGATGCAAGTGGACCCTGGTTCAAATCCCAGATATAATATTTTGGAGGTTGATATAATGGTTAAGAGGTTTAACTCAGACACAAGGTACAGGGTTTGATTCTCACTCTTAGAAAGAAAGAGAATTTGCTAGGCGTAAAATGGCCCACAAGAGCAACTAGCCTAGTACCTACTGAAGATCCTATAATACAGGGAGACAAAAGATCCAAAGTCAGGTACTTTTCTCAAACTTAAAACATTGTTAGAACAACACGTTTTGCATTAGCATGTATTTTCTGAAGGATATGAATCCTGATTATTGTATCCATCATTACTTACTGAATTCAGTCCTCAATGATTTGCCTGCAAACTACAAATTTTATGAGAAACAGACCACAAAAAAAAAGGTAAAAGTATGGATATTCTGCAAAATTCTGGACAGTTGAGAGTAATACCCGCAAGGTAGAAGTCTACACTTTAACCAGGGCAATATCAAAATTGTGCTGATAGGGCTTCTGAGATGACTACACATTGATCAATGGCTTAATTTCAGCCCACTCCCTTCAGTGTGAAAGCATAAACTGAGACAACGGCTAATGAAATTGTCATTTTGAGTTAAAATTCAGTTACTGGCTAATAAGTACAGGGCCTATATGTCAGCAAAGAAATAATTTAGAAAATCAGAAAGAAAAATCAACCAGAAAAGGTGGAGAGAAAACACTGGCTGGGAAGAATTTAGTAGCTGTTCAGCAGAAAGCAGTTTATTTTTCAGCTTTGGTACAAGAGATGGCTTCTAATAATTTAGAGAAAAAATAAATTAAATGTACTCAGTGATGATTAAAATAAACGAAACACTGAAGGAATATATCAACTTAAATGACAAAAGGCTGAGAAAAATAGAAGAGCTTTAAGTAGCTATTCAGATGACTTTATAAAACTGCAAAAATCAGAGGTCGAAATGAAGAAAAGGCTGGCTAAATATGGGACTTCTCAAAAAGAGCTGTATACGGAGAAAACGATTTTCTGCTGTACCGGAGATACCGGTAGGAACAGGCTGTATTAACTTTATGAAACCACAAATAAGCAACACGAATGGTATTCCACAGCAGTATCTGTTAACTGAAAGGGAACATCAAGTGACTGCTTCAAATGTGGCCATGAGAAAGCAGCCAAGACCTACAGTAATAAAGATATACTCATACCCGTAGAAAGAGCTGAGCCTGACAAAACTGTCAGAAGGGAAACGTATTACAAACTGGAGACAGCGAAGTGTTTCTAGAAAATGACTATTTACTGTACACCAGACAGAATAGAAGCAAATGTACCCCAGCAACCAAGAAAGGTCAAGAGGCAGGCTTAAGATTCAAGCTGCTGTATACAACTGTCTTCAGAATATATTGTCCTGGAAGATCAAATCATTTTTTTATGTAGATAGGC
This sequence comes from Protopterus annectens, assembly GCF_019279795.1. Classification (NCBI taxonomy): domain Eukaryota; kingdom Metazoa; phylum Chordata; order Ceratodontiformes; family Protopteridae; genus Protopterus; species Protopterus annectens. The sequence continues at coordinate 1,523,663,405 of NC_056731.1, read as the reverse complement.
TGAAGAGGAAAAAAAAAAGTTTATTCAACAAAAAAGTGAGCCAGAAAAAAAGAAGATGCTGCTTCCCATTCTTCCAACAATACCATATACAGACTTTACCACTGGAACCTTTTCCAATATTCCACAGGAAAATGCATAAGATTGTAAAAAGCACAGGAGTTGACTAGAAGAATCAGGAGTACATTGGACTTGAACCAGAGTCTGGTGTTGGGAGATGGAAATGAACTGGATGAAGACCAGCAACACTGAAATTAGTGAATAAATGGGAGACTATAAAGCATCAGTCACATTTGTGAAATATGGCTTTGTAAGAAAAAATGTGGCTAAGAAATATTGGACTTTTGCTATGGTGGACTGTACAGCATACACCCTACTTTATGGCAATTGTGTTTAAGATGACACTAAAAGGAAAAGAATAACTAAGTAAAACAATTAGTGTTTGTATAAAACATTTCATGATATGCACTGCATAGTTATGTAGTAAATCACTTTTGTATAGTGTGCATCAGGGGTAGTTTAAATGTGGGGAGTCTTTTCAGTGACTGTTGTAGGTGTTAAAGATATTACACACTTTTTTTGTATAAGAAATATAGGCTTTATACTATAACAAGAGAATAACGGCCGGACAGAAGCAAGACTAAGTTAATATGCTGAGACCTGGGCTACTGGAGTGGGGTGGCATGTAAAATTACACTGATTATGCTGTATGTAAAATTAAGATAATTTCACTTATTTTTACAAAGGTGGATGAAAAATAAGACAAGCTGATAAGAGCTGTGAAAAATGCTAGGTTCTTAGCATCTGCAAAGATACTAGGTTGTTTTTTTTCCATTAACAGATGTTCTCAGTGGGGACAAGAAGTCTACAGCTGGGGACAGCTCTACATGGGGTTCTGAGTTAAATTTACATAGATTCCCTTCATGCATCTGCAGAGATGTTAGCTGTTTATTTTCTCATTGTTGACTACTTTTTGGAGACAAGCTTTGTGCAGGTGCAAGCAATTAATCTTGAGACTTTGAGCATTCTTTGCTGAGGGAAATGTAAAATTGAAAGGCACAATGGCAAGCAGTTCAGTGAAAAATAAAGCTGGAAATTATGGAAAGTGAATAAGACAGCAGCCTCCCTAGCAGCCTACATACTATAGACCAGTGTACAATTTACTTTTATTTAAAAACAGCAAGTGCTTTCTTTTCTTAAGGCTAAAAGTTAATGTTTTCTGAAACCATACAAGCTGTTTTTCACATTTTGGGAGGGGAACAGAAATAAGAAAAGAACAGACGCTAATCAATGTTTGTAATGTGCTTTAGCATGGGTAATCTTAATTTTAAATTAAGTTAAGCCTGTGGGTGCAGCTGTTAATTTGGGACAATTATTAATATCTGGAGGGTTAAACATTTGTTAAAATTATACACAGATGCATATGCTTGTTCTAAGTTAATAAGGGATGGGGGTGTTCTAAAAATGTATTTACATTTTTGAGAGTTTTCATTAAAACAAAAAATCTTGAGAAATGCAGATGAGAAGGAAAACTGTATAAAAGATCAGCCTGACAAATATTAGTGTTTGCACGTGAGACAAAAGTTAGAAATACACATTCAAAAAAGTGCCATGTATACCAGGTGTGAACAACAGCTTTTTATCAGAATAGCTGAACTATCCACACTTATCTTGGAATGTAAATGGCCTTACAGGTATATACAAAAAGGAAGGAGAATTGAATTATATTAACAAATGCAGAGTGAAAATAGCAGTGTTGCAGAAAACAGATTTTGAAATAAATCAGCATGTGAATTTCATAAAAAGGATTTAGGATGGCTATTCAGCAGAATATCAGGGACAAAGGAAAAGGGGAGTAATAACACTGATTTCTAAAGGTATTCCATAGTAACAGAAGAGGATAAAAATACAATAATTGTAGATTTGTGATAGTAAGGTGCAACTGGCAAAGGAGGAGGATTAAGCTGGCATATATTATATTCTGCCACAAACTGCGATTATGGAGATTAAGAGTACTTTGGGAGAAATAATCAGCTTTCAACAGGGTACATTACTTATACCTAGGGAATGGAAATTGATTTGAAATAGTGAGGATGTATCTGTAGGACTTAGAGGGAAAATATAATAATAGAGGGTAGATTTGTAAAGAATTTTATGAAAATATTTAGCATACAAGATGTGAATTCAGTGCTAGGAACTTGGACAGAATTTACACATTGTTCTTCAAGGTACAATAACTGAGCTAGACTAGATAGAAATTATATTTCACAGGAATGTGTGCATCTGACTGAAAGTTTTGACAACCATTCAATAACTATTTCAGATTATGCACTAATAAAAACTAGATAAAATTTCATGGTAATAAAGTAAAAAAGACGCTGATGATTTCCTACTCACTTGTTAAAAAAGAGAAGAATTTAAGGAATGGATAGTGGAAATTGTTTGAAAGATATTAGAAAAGATAGACATTTCTTCAGAAATGTGGGTTAAAATGAAAATGGAGTTTAAAAATGGGGGAGAAATAGAAGAGAAAGAGATATGGTTAAAGATATGGTAAAAGTTAGAGGCACTCCTTAAAATGGAGAACATTGATATCTGTGCAGTGACTGAGACCTGGTTCAAGAACCCAGAGAGCACCCCTGCACTACAAGGCTATAACTCATACCACACTTTTCGGCCATGTAACCTGAACCGGAACACCAAAGGCGGAGGTGTGTCCATATTCATTAAGGATATCCACACCTCCAGGCTAGTTGCTCAGGATAATGCAGCCAAGATTATCCAAGTGCAACTAACTCTGGGCAAAACTGCAATCCAAATTGTAGCTTGCTACAGATCACTCACCATGCCCCAGGATTTCCACTCCTCTTTTCTTGATGTACTGGAAAATATTAGGGTTCAACCAAACACCCTAATAATGGGCGAATTTAACTACCCCACCATTAACTGGGAAAACTACTCATGTACCAACTCCTTCGCTCAACGCTTTCTGGAATTCATAAACTTCAATGCCCTGGATCAACTTATTCACACCCCCACCAGGGGCAACAATATCCTAGATCTAGTCATTACCAACATGAGTGACTGGTGTTCCATACCTGAAGTCAACGCCTCATTGGTCCGATCCGACCATAAGCTAATTATCTTAGATATCCACATCCTGCCCCCACCTGCCATTAAGGAAACCATGGTAAAAATTTTCTCCAAAGCCAACTTCATGCTTCTTAAGACAGAAGTGGTGAACTTCATGACACCCATGCAGATGGACAATACAATTATGACTACTGAATCCTACACGATTGCACTTTATAAGCACTTACATGAGTGCATGGATCGTGCTATCCCAAACAAAACCAAGACACTATCCTCCAAAATAAGGAAGCCAATCTGGTGGTCCCCTGCCATAAACTGTACAACAGAAGGAAGAAACTGTTGCAAAAGAGAGTAAAATCCCATGAGTGGAGGAGCTCCCTGGTCCGCCTCAGTAAGAAGCTGCGATCCCTGATAAAATCCTCCAAAGCTAGTTATGAAAACAAAATTGACACTGATTCTAAAGACAACCACAAAGCTTTCTATAGCTATGTCAAGAATCTCAATGGCAACACTCAGATCTGCTCTGAGTTACAGCACAATGGCACTAAATATACAGACCCAATTGATATTGCCAACATCCTGGAAGATAGGTTCAGTGCTAACTTTACCCCACTCTCACCCCCTAGAGAGTCCATCTCTATACCGGAAAAATGCAAAGTTCCTGTAATCACGGCTGCACAGGTAAAAACCATACTCTCCAAAGCCAAGAACACAGCATCCATGGGACCAGACAACATCCCAGGCTGCGTTCTACATGAACTACAGAATGAACTAGCACCCCCACCTAAGTACCATGTTCAATCATAGCCTCACCTCAGGCTTTGTGCTTGCTGAATGGTGCACAGCGACGGTTATCCCACTCCAAAAGGGGGAAGCCACCATGGACCCCGGGAACTACCTCCCCATTAGCCTGACGAGCCTGGTCTGCAAGGCCATGGAACGTATCATCATGGAACTTATAAACAAAGACATTGGTAATCTCCAAACTCTGGACCTCACACAGTTCGGGTTTGTAAAAGGCAGATCATGTCTCTTAAACCTGACAGACGTCTTTGAAGCAGTCACCAAAGCCATAGACAAGGGTAAGGTGGTTCACACAGCCTATTTACATCTTGCCAAGGCTTTCAACACCATCCCCCACTCTGGAATTATAGATAAACTCACTAAACTAGGTATAAATCCCTATGTCACAAGATGGGTTGCCAACTGGCTCACTGACAGAACCCACACTGTGAAAGTAGCAGACTCCAAATGCGACTTTAGACCAGTAAAAAGTGGAGCACCACAGGGTTCAGTCCTGGGTCCTCTCCTGTTTGGTATCTACTTCTCTGAAGTACAGGCTAAGACAGAAGGTCTTTGGCTAATGAAGTTCGCAGATGACTGCAAACTAGGAGCCATAATCGAAACTCCTAACAATGTGGACATCCTACAAAAGGGCCTCACTGAGACAGATGCCTGGTGTCAAAGCCATGGCCTCAAGCTCAATGCCAAAAAGTGCATTGTCATCCCCTTTGATAAAAATTCTGTACCCATGAATTACAACATAGGCTGTAGTATACTTAACACCGAAAGTGTGATAAGAGACTTTGGGACACAGGTGGACAGTAGTCTCTCCTTTGATAATCACATCACCACAGTAGTCAGGAAATCCTTCTACGTGGCACACCTCATCACAAAAGGTTTCTCATCCAGAAGAAAAGAGGTCAATGTTCCCCCTCTACTCATCACTCATTAGACCCATTATAGAGTACAACACCCCTTTTGGTATGTACCTCACAAGACATCTACAACAACTGGAAAGGCTGCAGAAATACCTCACAAAGAGGATTACTGGCCTCAAACAGATGCCCTACACAGATCGTCTCAAAAAACTCCAGCTTTACTCCGTCACATATCGCCTACTCAGAGGTGATCTCTGCCTAACATACAAAGTTATGTCAAACCCAGAGCTGTTGGACATGCTCCACTTAAAGAAATCCCAATCTCTCCGAGCTACACGCTCTAGGGACCTAAACCTTGTCACCACAATAAACAGAACATGCCGGAGGGATATATTCCTGTCCCAGAGACTTCCCATACTCTGGAATAAACTACCTATCTATATCAAACAAAGCTCCTCATTAGCACTCTTCAAGAAAAATCTTGATGATTGGATGGGAAATAGGAAATTCACCCCAGGGATCACCTCTGTGGCTCTGCTCGACAGTGGCACAGAAAAACAATTTTCTTGGGTGGCAAAAGTCAGGGTACCTTTTTGGCTGGGCTTGTATAGGCCCCAGGGCCGATAGCCTAGTACCTACCTATGAACCTATAATAGGAATTACTTAGAGGGGCTGACAGCAGTTAAATGCAGAATAAGGGGAATCTCTCAGAAAAAGAGGAGGCACAATTGCAGAGTGCTAATGAGAAGGTAAGAGCATTTACATGACATGCATAAGTTTAGAAAGACTGTTAAGCAACTATTTATTGACAACTGCAAAAAAGAAAAACTTTTAGCACAATGACTTAAGCAGAAAGGGTTGTCACCAAACTAAGGGAACCTATTACAAGAAAAATAACCAGAGATCATGTAGAAATTATACATATTTCAGAAATGTTCTGACCATTTGCATAAAGCAGAGGATTGTGGAAATCAAGAAAGCACACGGAAATATTTATGCACGACTTGACTATGCCAAAGTTAGGAAGATGAGGCTCATCAACCAACAATTAAGACATGAGTAGATGAGACACAAATGGTGACATATAATCAACCCGCAGGAAAGTCTCCAAGAACAGACAGTATTCTTGTGGAAGTTAGGTGGGAAAAAGTGATAAAGATCTGGAAGATTTTGTTTAACAGTACTATAAAATGAGGTGAAGCACCAGCATATTTGAAGAAAGCTATACAGGCTGTAATAACCTAAGACAGCAAAACCCATCAGACTCAGCTTCATATAAAACCATTTCAACTTTAAACAATGATTATAAAGTATTTATGTCAATATTAAGAAAAAGAATGGTAACTGTGTTGCCAAAATTCATAGATATGAACCAATAGGGGGTTGTGCGCGGGGGGGGGGGGTCAAACACTGGACAACATTAATAGAACAATGATGATCGCATAGCTGGGATTTTATGAGTAGGGTAATGGAAACATTTGCTTTCCATAATACAATAATATGGTTAATTAGGATGATATATGAAGGACTGCAGGAAAGAATTAAAATGGGAGGGTTCCCCTCTGATAAGCACTGTTTAAAGACAGGAATCAGGTGAGGGTGTCTTCTTTCACCTTTATTTGCCTTGTACTTTGAGCAACTGGCAAAGAAAATAAGGGATTCAGAAATTCAAGGATATAATTGGTACCGTAATCAAGAAAAGTTGGCCTGATTTGCACATGATGTTATTGTACACTTGATAAAAAAAGAAAAGGACAAATTACTATTGTGGAAAATTTTGAGACAGTTTCAAGTGTTTTCAGGAAATAAAAGTAATGAAGATAAAATAAAGGCTATAAGCCATAAATTATACATCCACACATGAATTGGTTCAGTAATACGAATATTTATGAGGACAAGGTAAGATGAAGTATTTAGCAGTATGGATTAAAAAGGCTTCTGTTATGACAGCTAAGGATATATGGGAAAGGACTTACGAAAGGATAGTACAAAAAATGAGAAACTAGAAGTTCTTGTTTATGGACATGGATAGTAAAGATACAAGCAGTGAAAACTCCTTTTGTTTTACGTATGGGTCAAGCATATTTTTATCACCCAGGGGGAGAAGTTGTGGACAGAAATTCCTACAACTCTTTTTTTAATTAATCTGTTAGAGGAAGAGTTAAGTGGGTGAAGATCCTTCCAAAAGAACAAGATGGTTTAGGATTACCTGATTTAAAAGGATATTTTAGACTTACATAAGGCTCATATACGTAACACAAGCAGAAGGTTATAACTGAAAGTGGAAAGATATGATGATGGAGGGGGTTCAAGAAATAAGGAGACAGTGGGATTTTGGATGCAGATCCTTACATAGAAGAACTACCATACAGTATTCTAAAAACTAAGCCAACATGAAAATGAAGAAAGGAGATTTTGTCAACAAACATGACTGCAAGTAGGAGTACAGAAAACAGGCAAGAGGAGCTGGAATGTACTGGAGAAAACTGCCAAGGGATCCAAGGTATTGGGAGAAAATAACTAGAGGGGGAAGGCAAACAGAGTGGGATGAGGCCAAGACGATGTTTGGACTGCAGACTAAAGATCGCCTTCCCTCCCAGGGATTGATAAGAGTACACGAAAGAGAAAGGGATAGCGACATCCTGAGTGAAAGCCCTGGTCTGGTAGAGTTTTTAGTTTAATCTGGAACATAAGCTACTGTTAAAAAAATGGATAATTAGCAAGGAATACAAAATAGTGCATGATAACTATAAGAATAAATCACAGGAAGTTAGAAAAGTTTGGGAGGGAAGGCAGACTGGAAAAGCAATTTACCAAGGGAACAACGGGAGAATGTATGTGTGGCTCCCAAGTATGCTACTAAGTCCAGAAGTGTTTGCATGGGTATTTTTATACCCCAAGCAGACAGAGAAATTTTCCTCTGGTAGATGGCAAATGTTAGACGTGCTATGGAAAGAAACAGGTAACTGGAAACCTACATTTTGGGAGTGTAATGAGTTGGCAGATTTTAAAAATCCCATACAAAAATCAGAAATATTGGGTGAGCAAATGGCTGTAACAAAGGAACTAGTTTTGAGCTGGGGCACATGATATGAATTGCCTAGACATAGTAATGCCTTGTTAAGTTTAATTCTGTTGGCTGCCAAAAAAGTCATTACTAAAAAAATAGAAATTAAAATCAAAATGAACTGTATAGTACTGAATATCATAAAACAGCAGGAAAAAAAACAGGAAGAGGTATCTGTAGAAAAGGGAAGGAACAAATTAAAAAAAAATAGATGGAAATTATGGCAATAGTACATGCAGAAAAATGTTTAGGAGGAGAAGGAATGAGGTTTAATGGAAGACAGAAACTGAGCTAATTATGTAATGATGGAAAGATGACAGAAAGAAAGAAAAGCTATGTGATGTATAATGTATGTAAAAAGGAAAAAATGCTAATATGGTTTGCTTTCTTGCCTGTTAATGTATGTTTTCTCATAAATGAGCCAAACATGTCTGATCTTGAAACATTCTTAGATTCTTCAAATATTCCTCAACTGCCAAGACATTGTCACCTAATCTTTCGGAGTGAAAAATGAAATTTTTTTAAGGCCATAAAACCCTCAATTTTAAGTGCCAGGTTCCGATGGTTTTACCGTACACTTTTACAGACCGTTCAGCATGAAACTCAAATACCTTGTTTCATGCTTTCTCTTTTATAGAAATAATTCATGTTAATGCTTTATATCTCAGTAAGTCAAAAACTTTTCTTTTATCTGACCCTCACCCAGATCAGATTAAATTAATCATCTGATTTCACTTATCACCAAAGGTATTAAGCTCTGTATCTTGGTTTAAGCTGATAAAGTTTCATTTCATATTTTCGGTCAGGTTTCCTTAAATCAAACTACTGAAGAGACAATAACTTTAAATATCCCCTTCCAAGCCATTATTTGCTTTGGCCAGTAATGCTACCAAAGGTTTTGATAGACGTAATGCTTAGCTTGGCTTTTCCATTTTGAAGAAATTTAACTTAAAAAAATGTTGAAGTCTGACCATTTACTACAGTTAAATCCATCTACAAAACTATTTATCAGTCAAAGATACTCAAAGCCTTCAGATAACAAAATGAGACTAAGCAAGGCTGACTACTACTCTCATATTAATCAGGTCTGAAGAAGTTTTGGCACTAAACAAAAAGCATTTATGGTACTTCATTAAATTGGTGTCTTGCTGTCTGTTTTGCCATTGCTTCCTTTTTGTGTACCTATGATTAATATTTTTTTTCTCTGTACTGTTTTATAGATCACTCAACTGTTACCTTAGTTACCTTATCTTGTAAATTATCACTGTATAACTTAATGCATAGAAATATCTATTAGCTGTTTTCCTGGATGGTATACCTATGATTTATAACTGTGCTTTTTCCTCTCCGTACTGTTTTATAGATCACTCAACTTTGCTACCTTATCTTGTGAATTATCAGTGGATAAATTAATACATATGGAAAAACAGTAATCATACCATGTTTTATGTTTTAAGTGAACTATAATGTCTTTCTCTATATGTGGAGCTTTAATTCCTGAAGCTTTTCTCACTGGGTGTACACCTAGTCTTTCTTTCCGGGTAAACAAATGTAAAATAAATAAATAAAATAAAATTATCAGCTTCTAAAAATCTGGATGGAACTACTTTTCCAAAATTAAATGGCATTGCCTTGTATTAAGATGTTCTAGGCTTTTTAGACTTCTCTTTTCATCAAAATAATTTAATATTTGTTTACCTACAGGGGAAAAATTGTGGAAAAAATGTTCACTTCCTTCACGGCATAACCCTTGTGCTCCAACGTTTTTGTTCCATTTAATTATCTTTTCGAGCTCTAGTTTAAAGAAAAATGGCATATTAAGGAGAGGTGTACAAGACACACAATGTTGTGTACTTTAACAGCATTGAAACATGAAGTCGGTATCAAGACGAGGAGACTGTGATAACTGCTGAAGCCAGATGTTACTGAGCATATTTCTTTATTACAAAGTTTCGAGGTCAACAAAGATTAAAAAAAAAAAAAGGATCATGAATCAAGGACAACAAAACATGAGAAGGAAAAGGGAGAAACTCTACTTGCTTGAAGACTTCACTGAAATTTTGTTTTTGTAAGGAAGAGATGGCTGTAAGATTAGAAAAACATGTACTTAGTGGGCCTAATGAAGGGTGTCTGTGAAACAGGAAAGGTAGTTTATTCAAGTACACAATCAGTGTGAACTAGCAAAGGGTATTGCATATGATGTCTGTAATACTTGTTGACAAATACAGTCCCTGTACCCCCCCCCCCAATCATTCACTAGCATACGTGAAAAGATCAAAGTCTGGTGCTTGAAAGGTGAAAAGATTCAAATGTGACCAAACGAGGAACATTGGAAAAATGCCTCAACCATCAAAAGCCAGAAGTCAATAGCAGGAGAAGGGGAAAGAAAGTAGACCAAAATCACAAAACTAGATTCAGACTAGATGTCTAGTAACATTGATCCCACTCCTACTTCTAATGGGGGAAAAAAATTGCCTCCAAGAGAGACTTGTAAGAGGAAGGGGTGCTGTTAAGAGATACAAGAGTGTTATACCAGTACAATGTTCTATATAATGCATCTTTTATACTTTTGTATCTTTGTATCTAAACTGTATAATGCATCTTGGAGCTTTTCTCCCCAGGCCTCCACTGAAAATGGGTCATTTGGGCCCAGTGGACTTCCCCGGTAATCAAACTGGAAATAAATAAATGTGCCAGGAGACAGCCTCCCTTTAAACTATCTTCTTTGTACCCAAAAGAAGTGGAAGGCGAATAATCTCTTCGCTGAGCACTACAAACCAAGAGAAGGAAGTCCAACAAACAAAGTGGATGTTTTGACTTTTTTTTTCTTTTAGTTCTACATACTGTTATTATGCAAGCCAAGTATGAATGCTGATGTACACTATAACAGTTCAAATCACAAAGAATAGGATACACAATACTTTCAAAGCAAAACTAAAACTACTACTACATTCACCAACTCCAAGATCACACTACATTAGGGAAAAGGCATATTTCTCCAGCACCACTTTATTGCATTATCTTGTGCACCCAAACAGTGGTAACATATGAAGAAATGTTTTTTGCACTCTTCAGTCAACAATTCAAGTTCTCAAACTCTTGGCAGCTGGCACATTTGAATGCAGCCCACCCACACATACATACACACACACACACACACACACACATATATATATATATATATATATATATATATATATATATGTAAAATATGATTTACCTTCAATTGGTCAACTAACATGAATATCAACAACCAGAAGGTAAACCATTCTACATCAAAAACGGAAATGTCAATGTTCTACTACAAAAGTATTGAGAAAGAACATCAGCACTTGCAACTTTAAAACATTCATTTTTGCAGCCCCCATGTACAAGGCTGCCCCCCAGTTAAGTATATATACTAACTCCAAGACTGCACAATCCCCAGGAAAAGGGAATACTTCCTCAGCCAGGGATTGTCAATCTAGCACAACTGTCGACTATCTGTATAGTCGAACAAATGTACTTGATCAGACAGATGTTGACCAAACCAATGAAACTCGTACATTTTAATAACAGAGCAATTTAACAATCTAGCTGTTCTGGGATTTTTTTCCTTTGTTGGAAATTTAACAATATTAAGCAAAAAGGCAAATGTAGGGACAAAGTACCATGAAACAAGCCAAACATAAACATCTAACATTGGCATCTAGACCCTTCAACTCAGACATGTCTGCCTACAGTGTGGTATCCTTTGAGAGGGTCTGCACACCTGATCCCTACTCTTTTTGGCAGTTTTCACAACTTGCACAGTAGCCAAGATCTGGGTAGCAAGTAACATCTCACATTTTTGTCATCTCTTCTTGCATCTGAATTATACTCCAGATGAAAGCATTAATAATCCCTGCTGGAAACCTGGTGAATGCCTCGCCACTTGAAGGGTTAACATGTTTTCATCATAGAATAATTTATCCTATGAAAACTGCTCTGAAAAGAGAAACACACTGTGAGCAGCAGGAAAGACGTGGGGACAGCCGTACCAAGGGGATGCTGGTATGCTCCACAGGAGCTATGTCACTGCAAAAACAAAGGGAAGTGAAGACTACTTCAAGTACATACTGTCTGCAGAGGGCCTCCTGACATAGGATTACTAGTTTTTATAGAATAATGCTGAATTCCATGGGAGCCTGAGAACAGGACAGCTACACTGCCAAACAAATTACAACTCTGAGATGATGTTCGACAGGAAAATTTTACCTCTGCAAGAGACCCCACATAACACATTTGTGAAATTACAAACATATTTTCAGTGCAAAACTATGAAGCTCATTTGCTTTAAAGGTCCCAGTTCCACAACAGTATTATTAATCTGTTTAAAGTAAAACTTAACAACTGAAGTCCATCTGCAGTACTCAACAGACAAGTCAAATAATACTCTACTAGAGAGAATAACCTATATTAAACTGTTAGAGGAGCAGTGACTGACCACTAACTTTTCAGTCTACATATTAATCACACTGTAGCCAAAAACAACCAAAAACCTGCTATGTACAAGCTACATTAAATTCTGCTCTCACCAGCAGTCAGCCCAACCTCTTTTACTTTCAACTTTACTATTTGCTACCCTTAAATTAACAAGCCTTCAAAAAATACAGACTTAAAAAAATGCTACAGCAATGCTGCACAATGACACCAATTTTCCGAACAATACACATCACTATATCATCATTCAACAAACACACTGGCAAGAAAGTACAGTTGTGTAAATTCTTGCCATAATGGTAGATATCCTTCTCTTCATTCTTGCAGAACTCTTTACATTAGGGATCACATGGCAAGTGCAGTCTGACATCCAGCCAGTATACCAAAGCCTTTAGGTTGATTTAAGGTATGCCATACATCACACGTATGCTCCCTACGTAGCAAAAGGCATAAAAGTGACATCTGGATGTACCATCCTTTATAACGGAGAGCCCCAGTGGAATACCAATTCAAGGAAAAGCGAGGTAATCAGTACATCCAGAAGAGAAATGGACCAGGGGGCAGAGGGAGAGAGTGAATACTGCAAAAGCGAAGTGAAGTACATCTACCTTTATGGTTTGATTTTACACTTCTGTATTATGTCTCTCCATTTCACTGTTACAGTACTCTTTACATTAGGGAGAGTGCCAAAGCTCAGGAAGAAACTTGGGAGGAGGCAGGACCAACAGAGCTCTCTAGAAAGCCATAAAGGATGGCCCTAGCAAAACCAGCTCTAGCCCTGGAGAGTCCATCCAACTTGTAGTGCTTGGTAAATGTATGCACAGAAATCCAGCCAGCTGCTTCAAGAGTTAGTATCCAAACTCTTGAAAAAAAAACACCCGAAGAAGCCACAGCCCTAGTAGAATGAGCTTTAACAAAATAAGGAAGGCTCTTACTATGAAAGGAATAACAAAGAAATAGCTTTTGAGATCCAAGTAGAAATAGTTTACTTAGACACAGCTACTCCTAAGGACCTAGGATGAAAGGAAACAGAGCTGATCAGATTTTCTTATAGTCTTAGTCTTATCCAAATAAAATCTGAGTTGTCTATGCACATCCAACTTGTGCAGTACCTTCTCACTGGCAGACTGCAAGGAAGGGAAAAAAGTGGGCATACGAATGGACTGATTAAGGGACAACTCATTCACCACCTTGGTTATAAAAGAAGAATTAGTATGCAAGGACACCCTGTCCTTAAGAAAAAACAAAAAGGGAGGACATACCGTGAGGCCCTGAACTCAGACATCCATCTAGCAGAAGTAAGGGCTAACAAAAGTACAGTCTTCCAAGAGCAATGTTGCAAGGAAGCTGAAGCTGCAGGCTCAAAAAGAGTCTGAGTCAATTTTTCCACAACAAAATTAAGATCCCAGGGAGGAGGAACAGGCTTCCTGGGAGACCATATACGAAAGACACCTTTTAGGAACTGCTTAGCCTCAAATCTAGAGGGTAAAAGAGGAGATAAAGGCAGACAAGAAAAGATAGCTGATAAATGGGCCTTAACAGAAGAATAAGCCAACCCCAGCATTGCGCAATTCACACAGATAAGAGAAAACAGAAGGAATATCCACAAAGTGGATTGAGGTTTCTAGAAAGACCTCTTCCATTTGGGTAAATAGGATTTCCTAGTATTGGGGTTTCCTGGCCTCCTACAGGACCCTAAGCACATCCTCATAAAAAAGGTGTCTATGTAGAATCAAAATCCTATCACCCCCCCAGTGTCAGCGGAAGAGTGGACAGGTAGGGAAAGAAAAAGATGGGTTTTCCACCTTCCAAACCAGAGGACCTGGGACTCTGGCATAAAAAAGAGGAAGTTGTCTGTTCAGAGAGGAGGCAAAAAGATATATTTGATGAGTACCCCATGGGTAGACAATGTCCAGAAACACATCCCTGTGAAGCTTCCATTTGTGGGATTGGGTTAAGGACCTGCTCAGAGTGTCTGCTACAATGTTTTGACCTCAGGGAATGCAAACTGCCTGAAGAGTCACTTGATATTGTGCAGCAAAATCCCACACCAGGAGTACCAACTGGCAAAGAAGATAAGACCCTCCCCCCCATTTGTTTGCATACCACATCACTGTGGTACTGTCTGTTAATACCTTGAGAGGTCCTGAGGAGAAGAGAGGATGAAAAGCCTGAAGCACCAGCAGAAGAGCTCTCATCTCTTTGACAATGATGTGCTCTTTCTGTTGGAGGTGACTACATCCCCTGAACCTTTAGAGACCAAAAAGCTGCTCCTCATCCCATGTCTGAAATGTCTGTGTACAGCTCCTGAGAGGGAAGAGGGGAATGAAAATGAAGCCCTGGATTTACAGACAACTGCTGGATCTACCAGTGAAGTTCCTTCTTGAGACAAGGTAGAAGAGAAGCTACAAAATTCTAGGGATGAGCATGCTGAAGTAAAACTGACTTCAGGAACCACTGAAACTTTCTCATGTTAAGTTTGGCCAGAGGGAGCATAGGGATGGTAGATGCCATGAACCCCATACCTCTCAGAAACTCCCTGGCTGTAAAAGAGGTCAGAGGAAGAAGAGTTTGAAAGAGGGAAATGAGTGTCACAGGCCTTGGAAGGAGACAGGGATCACAGCCTGAACCTGAACCCCAGAAAAATATGGCCCTGAGCAGGAATCAGAAAAGACTAAGTTTATTTATTGTGAACCCCAAGCTTTGCAGAAGGGAAATGGCAAAATGAAGATTTTGCAACAGGATCTCTGAACAGGATACCTGAAACAGGTCATCGTCTAACTAAGGAAATACTTGGATCCCCTGAATCCTGCAGAAAGCAATCACAGGAGCGATGCATTTGGTGAATACCCTTTGGGCAGTAGAGAGGCTAAAGGGCAAAGCAGAGAACTGAAAATGCCAGGAAACAACAGAGAAATGGAAAACCTTCTGGACAATGGGATGGATTGGAATATGGAGATAAGCATCCTTGAGATCCACAGACACCACACATAAGCCTGAGGAAGCAAAAGAGGGAACAAAGTCTGAAGGAACAACATTCAAAAGGAAAGCACCTTCAGAAAAGTATTTAAATGACAGAGCTCTACAATTGGTTTCCAATTACCCTCTTTTCTGGGTACTAGAAACATCCATGAGTAACCCCCCTTTGGGATACAGGGACCACATGAAAATTTCCCCAAGTCAAAAGGTACTGAAGCACCTCTGGAAAGGATGACAGTTATTCCTGAGGGGGCTGAGAAACACCCATAAAAGGGGAAAGGGATTTCCAAACCATGAAATACCCCTAAAGAATAATGGACAGGGCCCAGGAATCCTTTATAAACTTGTAGCCAGACACGAAGAGAGAGAGGGGGCAAAGAGAAAGAGGAAAGTGGCTGGAAATAATAGGATAATCAGACAGCACCTGCTTTATCTGGAAAAGGAGTCTTCTGAGGCACTGAAATCTGAGTAGCCTTAGCAGGAGGAGCCCACTTGCCCCCTTTTTTGCCCTTTGGAGAAGGGTGATATTGCCTGCGAACAAAGGCTGGGTTATTGGGGTAGTTTCTCTGAAATTTAGGCACAGGAGAAACAAACACATGTTTAAGTCCCTGTAGAGCCTTACCCTTATCTGAAGGGACTTAAACATACCAGCAGCAGCTTCACCAAACAAGCGCTTATTTTCAAGAGGGACATCCATCACCTTAGCCTTAATATCATCAGGCAAAGGTTGAAGCTGAAGCCAAAAATACCTCCTCACTGACACAAAAGCAGCAGCCCTAGAGGAAGCACTTGCTGCATCATAACTACACTTGATGGAATGACAAGCCACCAGGGAGGAAGTCCCTAATAGGGAAAGAGCAGATGTTTTACCCTCAGAGTCTGGAAGATCAGAAATAACCTGACAAGCCTGTAATAGGACAGCCAACAAGTATCTGGACATATGTGTCTGATTATTAACAGCCCTAAAAGCCAAGGTAGCAGAGGTGTAAACCTTCTTACCTAGCATTTCCATGGTCCTGCTATCTTTATCAGAAGGCAATCACTTGGGAGAAGGAAGCAATTGAGAGGGCTTGTCAGAGGCTACAGTCACCACAGAGGATTCAGCAAGCATAACATTTATACAAAAGTTTACAGTTCATAGGTTCATACTAGGCTATCTGCCCGAGGGCATTTACAAGCCTAGCCCATAGTTTTGTGGCTTACGCCACCCCTTTAGTATGGGGAACTATACCCATTATTTTGCTGTGCCTCTGTCGAGCAGTGACACTGAGGTAATCCCTGAGGTATATCTGCGATCTCCCATCCATTGGTCAAGATTTCTCTTGAACAAGGCCAGCGAGGTGCTCTGCCTCACATATACCGGGATTTTATTCCACAGCATAGGGAGTCTTTGGGTGATGAATCTATCCCTCCAGCACGTCCTATTAATAGCCGTGTCGAGGTTTAAGTCTCCCGCCCTTGTGGCTCTGACGGATCTAGATTTTTGAGGTGAAGCATATTCATCAAATCTGGGTTTGACATGGCCTTGTATGTTAGGCAAAGGTCACCTCTGAGCAAGCGGTGCGACTGAATAGAGCTGGAGTTCTTTCAGTCGGGCAGCATAGGACAGATGTTTGAGACCCTTTATCCTTTTGGTGAGGAACTTTTGTGGCCTCTCCAGCTGCTGCAAGTGTCGGGTCAGATACATTCGAATGGGGCATTGTACTCAATCATTGGTCTGATGAGTGATGAGTATAGGGAGACTATGACCTCCCTTGATCTAGATGAGAATCCCTTCATGATAAGGTGGGCAATGTAGAAGGTCTTCCTAACTACTTTAGCTACATGGGTGTCGAATGACAGACTACTATCAACCTGGGTCCCCAGGTCCCTGATAACTTCTTCTGTGCTCAGTGGATTGCCACCTATTTGGTAGCTAGGGGTAACCTTGTTTTTCCCGAAGGGTATGACTATGCATTTTTTGGCATTTAACTTTAGGCCATGGCTCTGGCACCAGTTATCCATTTCTGTGAGACCCTTCTGAAGGATATCTGTGTCAGATGTGTTTCCTACTATGGGCCCCAGTTTGCAGTCATCTGCAAACTTTGTCAGCCATAACCCTCCTGTGTTTGCTTGTACTTCGGAAAAGTAGATGCCAAACAAGAGTGGGCCCAGGACTGAGCCCTGTGGTACACCACTTGTGACCGGCTTTGAGTCTGACATGGCGCCAGCAACTCTGACCCTGTGGGTTCTGTCACTCAGCCAGTTTGCAACCCATCTTGTGATGTATGGGTTAACATTTAAGCTGATGAGTTTTTCAATGATACCCGAGTGGGGTATTGTATCGAAGGCCTTCGCCAGATCGAGATAGGCTGTATGGACTGCCTTTCCTCATCAATGGCTTTGGTGACTGTTTCGAAAAAGTCAACCAAGTTTAGAAGGCATGATCTGCCTTTGACAAAGCCAAACTGGGATGGATCCAAAGTCTGCAAATTCCCTATGTCTTTATTTATGAGGTCCATTATGATCCTCTCCATGGCTTTGCAGATGAGGCTTGTCAAGCTAATGGGCCGGTAATTTCCAGGGTCGGTGGAGGCACCGCCTTTGTGAAGTGGGACCACAGTTGCAGTGCGCCACTCCCTGTGTACGTATCCAGAGGTAAGACTATGATTAAACAGCTGTCCTAGCTGTGGGTTTAATTCCTCGTTGAGTTCGTGGAGCACACAGCCGGGGACACCATCAGGTCCCATGGATGCTGTGTTTTTTGCTTTGGAGAGAGCAGTTCTCACTTGGGCGTTGGAGATGTTTGGGGGGCTGCAATCGCTTGGTATAGATATCTCTCCTTTTGGGGGGGAGAAGTTTGCACTGAACCTGTCAGCCAGTATGTTGGCAATGTCTGTAGGATCAGTAATCTTCACATCATTTTGAACTAGTTCTGAGCATATCTGGGAGTTTCCTCCCAGGTTTCTAACATAGCTAAAGAAGGCCTTATGATTGTCTTTTGAGTCTTTAGCTATTTTTCTCTCAAAATTTGCTTTGGATGATTTTATGAGAGCTCTTAGTTTTTTACTTATAGTGATCAAGGGTGTCTTACCTTTTAAGGATTTTGCTCTATCTTGTAGTAGCTTCCTCCTTTTGTTGTAGAGTTTGTTTATGGCTGGGGTCCACCAGACTGGACGCTTGCCTTTGGTACAAAGAGTCTTTGTTTTGCTTGGGATTGCCTTATCCATGCAGTCCTGCAGGTGCTGGTAGAAGGCATCTGTAAGTGATTCAGTGGCTTGAGTACTGTTTTCTGCCGGCTCGGGGGCCTTAAAGGAGACCACACTAGTCTTTAGAAGTGTGAAGTCGGCTTTCGAGAAGTTCTTTACTGTGGTCTTTTATATTTCAGGTGGGGGTGGGATGAGGACCTCCAGCGAGATTAGTTTGTGATCTGATCTCACCAGTGAGGGGTATACTTCCAGTGTTGAACATTGTGCTCCCATGTTCGTGATGATGAGATCAAGTATGTTTTCTCCTCTTGTGGGGATGGTGACTAGTTGTTCCATGGCATTTGAGTTTATGAATTCCAGGAACTTTTGGGCTAGGGTGTTTGGGCTTGAGTAGTGTTCCCAGTCTATATTAGGGTAATTGAAGTCACCTAGTATGATGGTGTTTGGTGATACATTTATCCCTCTAGTGTTTTCAGGAAGGCCATGTGAGGTTCCTGAGTTTGTGAGGGTGGCCTGTAACATGCTACAATTTGCAGAGCAGTCTTGCCTATGGTTAATTGCACCTGGATGGTCTCCGATGCATCGTGCGTTGCCACCAGTCTTGAGGTGTGGGTGTCCTTGATGAATATGGATACCCCCCCTCCTTTCTTGGTATTGTCCGGATTTTGGGGCCGGAACGCATGATAAGAGGTAAAACCTGATAGTGCTGGGGTGCTCTCAGGAGCCTTGAACCAGGTTTCTGTCACTGCACAGACATCGATGTTCTCCATACTGAGAAGGGCCTTGAGTGCGTGCATTTTGAGATTTAGACTTCTGGCATTGAGCAGCATTACCCTTAGTTTTTTCCTTTTTGTGTTCTAGGGTGGTAGGTTTAGAATTTGAGCCTTGCCTAAAAAGGCACTATGGGGTGGCAAGAGCCTTTGCCAATATCCGAATCCCAGGGGTGACAGGTGCAAGCCGCCCTTGCGAAGCAGCGTGGCTTGTCCAGCATGTCATCCCAGGCAGACAGACATTGGATCCCCTTTGAATGACACCAGAGTTTAAGCCAATTGTTAAAGCTGATCATCTTATCTCTGTATTGTGGCATCATTCTTGGTGAAGGTAGGATACTGCTCAAGGTCAGGGTCATACCTGCCTGGGCTACATAATCAGAGAGCTCCTCAATGTCTCTTTTCATGTAGTCCAAGGAGGTACGCCTCAGGTCGTTTACACCAGCGTGGACAATGACTGAGTCGTATTTGTACCTGCTGTTGAGAGACCTGAGTGCTTGCGTTATGTGGCGGATTCTAGCGCCCGACAGGCAGCTTACTGTGACCTTCTCCTTACTCAGTCTGGTGAGCGGACGCCAGTGTGTCTGACTATGGAGTCACCAATGACTAGTGTGTCTGGCATTGTGTTTGGCCTTAAGGGCTGTGACTGTTTGACACTCTGACTGTGAGGTCTATGTGTTGCAGGTGTTGTGTTCTGAGGTGGTGGTTGTTTGGGTGTCTGCTTTGGTGGCCTCTGCTGTTTTGGTAGATTTTTGATCAGAGCCCGAGTATGTCTTTGTGTGTTTATGTGTATGATTTGAGGTTGTGATGGTACTATGTGAGACTGGGTCTATAGTGTGTGTAGTAACCTTCTCCTCCTGACTGGTCTTGCCAGTCCTATGTTGAGAGAGCTCAGCCTCCAGTTTGGCCGTATAGTTGCATCTCTCACATGTATTTGTGTTTTGTGGGAGGAGGAGAGGGTTGTCTGTGTACATGAGGCAATTGTAACATTGCCTCAATATTCCCAGGTTCACCAGCTGAGCAGGAGAGGACACTAGCAACTGATCCTCGACATGCTAGAAGGACTAGACAAAAACTTTAAAAGAGATTCCGGGGACGTGGGTGACCGAGAAATGGGGGTTTGGCTTTGTGGGGTGCTATCTATAAGAGTGCCGTATCAAGGTAATAAGTACTGTAGGAGCAAGTGCTAGGTTTAACAGATAGAGAAAAATCTACTTGGAGTCAAGTAGAGATGATCTTTTTAGGTATTAGAGAAAGTGCTAGTAACAGGGATGCTTAAAGGTAAGATTGAAAAGAATGCACTCTGCAGTGTGCACTAGAGAAGTTAGATATGAAAGTAGGTAACTTGAGTTTTACCTGTTTAAAAAGTTAAGGTTTAGTGGAGAGTTACTATTTTTAAAACAGCAAGATGGACTGAAAGGGGTGGTTACTTTTGTATTTTGGTACTATGAAATACTGTAGGATGGCCAATAAATTTAAATAATTGAAGGGGTGGGATTTCAAAAGTGATGGTTTTGTGATTACTCACATAAGCCAGTGAAAGTAGAGAGAAATGAGATATATGGTCAGATTAACATAAGAGGCGGGCAACTAGAAAGACAGTGGTATTTAACAAGACAACTTAAATGGGTGGGAGGGAGGGAGGGAGGGAAAAAATTCTGCCTGACTCAGAACAGAGAGAGCTGTGGTCTCTTTTGAAGTTTTAATATGCTGTTAAAACAGAATGCAAGCAAAACACAAGGTAAAGAAAACAAACTACAGTATTCAAAATATAGAAAGGCAATACAGAAATACAAAAAATAACAGCAAACTAACCTTTCCTTCACAGCAAAGTGTAGCAGAGTCTGGATGAGCCTTTCTGGTAAAGCCAGAAAAGTTCTCAGGCATTCTATAAAATCTATCAGGTTTCTTGGCAGCAGGGGGTGGAGAGTCTGGAACCTTAGAAGCATTGAAAAATGCATCCAACAAGGCAGCCAAAACAGGAGGAACAGCAGAGGGTTTAGGAGAGTCCGTCTGGAGCAACTCATAGTATCTTTTATGTACCTCAGAGACCTGAGCACAATCTCATTTGAAGAACTCCATCATCCTGGACATTGTGTCCCCAAAAGAAAGCTCTTCAAAGGGAGTATCTGGACTAGTGGATTCCTCTTCCTCTGAACCACAGTCCAAAGGAGAAGGAATTAGGGGACTACAGGACCAAGGCGGGGGTGGGTGGGTGGGTCTGGAAAGGATATTCCCTGAGGAGGTTTCAATGCCATCAAAGCACTAAAAAAAACTGAGTGAACGCCTGCCATTCACTCTGTGTATCCTTAGTAGCAGGAGAAATATGTTTAGTATTTTGCTTTTTCTTCAACGGGACACCTGCCTTATAAAATCGGCATTCAATGATAGCAGTACGAACTTCTTCTCTGACTAATATCTGAGGAACATCCCTAGGCCACTCAGAAATAATCAGACGTGTTTCCTGAGTATCCTAAACAGACACCTGCAAACCCTCCTCGGACATGCTTAAAGTGTCCAACCTGGTCACGGCACAGGAATTCAACAACAAAGCCGGGTGAACCTCTGGGCATTCATTTGCCTCAAAAGAGATATCCAGCCAGAGGTTGAACAGCAGAAGATTCCAGCCAAGGCTTCTTGGTCGCCTTCTTCGCTGATGACTGCCCCTCGGAGCAGGAAGTACCCTCCACTGTGTCTTTCGGAAGAAACTTAAGACACTGATTTTCAAGATAAAGCCCCAAAGATGATAGTCTACTATGAAGGGTTTTAGGTACAAAAGCCTTAAAAATGGAACAGGATATATGGTCATGCGAGGCACCTAAGCAAAAAAGGCACTGATTGTGGTTGTCTTCATAAGGAGCGTCTCCCACACTGGTAGTTACCCTTTTTGGATGACATGAAACCCTACAAGCAACAATAAAAAGGATAAGTAAAAAAAGACCCCCAATGGGGCACTTATCTGAAACGGCTTGGTTCATGGATGCTCAGACAGACGATCAAGCAATGGTGTGTGGACTGGCGCCAAAGAAGTTCTGAGGATGGTATGTCCAAATGACACCTTTATGTCCTACCCTATGCAAGGAGCATATGTGTAACATATTGCATACCTTTAAGCAATCTAAAGGCTTTGATATACTGGCCGGATGTCGGGCCACCCTTGACATGGGATACCTAATGTAAAGAATACTGCAGCAGTGAAATGGAAGGACATCTTCACAATTCTTGCTACACAGCCAATTGAAAACAGAATATAACATACTATATTCACCAAATGCCAAGCTTTCAAGTAATCTTATTATCAAAAAGACTCCGAAAGACAACTCCCATTATCAACATCGGTACAATCTCCACAATGACAGCTAACAATCATTAGGGTGACTCCCTCTACTATGCCTTAGCAGCCAAATTGCAAGACTCCAATCCACTACAGCTGGAAAATGAATCCAATTCAAAAACATTCCCATGAAAAGTTGTTCTTTATTGTGTAGTTCCTCTCCTGGCTGCTCTGTTTCCCTGTGGGTAGCGTTTGCACCTGCAACCCTCCTGCTAGTGAATCCCCCAGCATCTGTGTCCTGCTGTCCGACTGAAGACCTGAACTTTCCTAGTCATCAGCAAAGTTTCTGTTAACTCCTCTCTGTGCAGGAATTAGAGCCTTGCCCTCCATAAACTGTACTGCCATGAGAAACAGAACTGTTTATTTGGAACCTGCAACCCTCCTGCTAGTGAACCCCCAGCGTCTGTGTCCTGCTGTCTGACTGAAGACCTGAACTTTCCTAGTCATCAGCAAAGTTTCTGTTACTTCCTCCCAGTGCAGGAATTAGAGCCTTGTCCTCCATAAACTGTACTGCCTTGAGAAACAGAACTGTTTATTTGGAAGTATGTGTACATTGCATCTTACAGCTTAACTGAACAATACCCTCTCTCTGTTTTGTGTAAGCAAACGCTCCCTACCAGGACAACCAGCAGCTATAGCCCCACTACTCCCAAACTAGCCTCCCTGTTGTTACACACCCTCCTCCTCCTTGTATCTACATATTGCTATTTTTTCTGCTCTCCTATCCTATTTCCCACACTATTACCCGTTCTACTTCTGAAAGAGCATTATTTAACAGTACCTTCAGTGTCCACTTGAGGGCAGTAGTACCCCTACACTTCCCATTACTTACCAGCATTCTAGCCTGAGTTACTAAAATAGATCCTTAGTCTTTTTGCCTCAGTCTCCTATATTACAGGCCCCTTTGCCACTACATTATACCCTTTTTCAGCTCTCTACTCCCTTACTTCATAGTCCTCTAAAGCATAGCTATACCTTACTTGCCCTCACCTCCCTACCTCTCTGATTGTTTTTCCTCTGCACTGGTCTTCTCTGCTCCACTTGCCACGACTTACACTCCATTCCTGCTGCCTTCTCCCTTTCAGGCCCTCCTCTCTGGTATCTCTGGTCGGCACCCTCCCTCCCCCACTTATTACCCATAAGCACTCACCTGCCTACCTCCTCCCTATTTATCCTTTTTGCCCCTGCCCCTTAACTTATAAATACACCATACCCATCAGGACGCCATCTTTATTGTGTAGTTTCTCTCCTGGCTGCTCTGTTTCCCTGTGGGTAGCGTTTGCGGTAAGTTGCTGATATTTAACATTTGCCGATATTTAACATTTGCCTAGGAATACTGTCTCTTCTTACAGTTTAAACAGACTAGAGGATAACACCATTCTGATACTTTTGATTAGCATTTTTGTCTGCTCAATGTGCATTTGAACCAGTGTATACCTGTAAAAGGTTGTGAGAGATGTACTGAATGACAAACAATAGTAGTTCCTGTGGGGTAATATTGAACCATTACGAGCACCGTTTAGACTGTGTGAAAACACTGCTAGCGCCATCTGACCTCTCTCCTACCTTTTCTTAACCAACCTGCTCTTGTTTGGAGCAATTGCTTAGAACACTCTTTTATTTCTCCCCCCCCCCACAACTGCTTAGAAGCTTTCTTATAAAACCGGCTCTTGTTAATATTTGGACCAGCTAGCCGTTGGAGTAGTTGCTTGGGCGCTCTTTTATTTCTTCCCCCCCCCCCCCCAATGCAAGAGTAGCATGTTTTTAATATTGCGACTACTACTGTTATCGCCCTAGCTAGTCACATTTACTTTTATGTAGTTCCATCTCGATTATATGATTTTGTAGCATAGTGCGCATCCGCATTTATTTTTCTTACAGTGTGCACTGAATATGTACCTAATTGTGCTGTTAACACCCTAATCACCTCACACTACTGATCTGACCAGTTCGACCTCCATTGTTGGTTGCGCGCATTCTTCTGAATGCTAGAGGAACTAAGAACCAGTGTTATCGGCATCTACCTTCTCAATGTCCAACACGCACATTTAGATTCTTTGGCTTCATCCAGAGCTTCCACCCTTAACTCCCTACTTACACTCCTAGCTCAATTGTTCATGCGCGTTCCTCTGGACGCTGAAAGAACCTATATTATGCTGTGAAACAGCAACTACCTTACTTACCCTTCTACACTTTATTTAAGTTAGTCTTTTTACAAAACAGAACTCTGTTGTTTGTTCGAGGCGCTCCTTTGAACGCTGAACTGTGTTGTTGTTCACGCGCGTTCCTTTCAATGTTGTAGGAACTACATACCTCATTTTACACTTTATTATTGTTGCCTTTTGTAAAGCTGAACCCTGTTGTTTGTTCGCATGCATTCCTTTGAACGCTTAAGTAACTATGAACCACTGTTTCACATTTCATTATTGTAGCCTTTTTAAGCCTGTTGTAGCTTGTATGTGCGCGTTCCTTTGAATGCTGAAGGAATTACGAAACCTCATGTTACACTTCATTAGTATTGCCTTTTGCAAAACTGAACTCTGTTCGTGTGCGTTTCTTTGAACGCTGAAGTAACTATAACCACTGTCTTAAACTTTATTATTGTAGCTTTCTTTAAAAGCAGAACTCTACACACTACAGAAGGGCTAATGTTTTTAAACTACTGTTTGCTTTTGGTATAGAAGGGCTAAAAGATTTTAAACTACCTAGTAGTCCTACTGTTTTATAAGACTTTGCGTGACTGAGATAATATAGCTTAGACTATTACAAATTGACATTACAAGCTGTGGCTTTTAAGTATGATGGTTCAGAATTTATAGCTTAATCTATTACAAATTGGTATTGCAAGCTTTGGCTTCAGATATGATGTTTTCCCTTGCATAACTTGTATTTGCTACCCAGGTAAAGGCTCCTGTATCTTTTAGATGTACATTTATTGACTATATGCTTCGAATGTGTTAGAGTATGTCTAATTGCACTGCTGCCTAACTGACTCTTTTATTCTGCGGTTATTATAACAGTAACTTCTACCAGTCTTGTAGATGTTTTGCATGTACTGTGTATCACTATAAATGGTGCTTAACTGCTGCTGCCTATATTAATGCATAGTCTATATTGCTCTGTGTCCTTAATACTTTATCTCTACTTCCCTTCAAGCCTGCAACCCTCCTGCTAGTGAATCCCCCAGCATCTGTGTCCTGCTGTCCGACTGAAGACCTGAACTTTCCTAGTCATCAGCAAAGTTTCTGTTACCTCCTCCCAGTGCAGGAATTACAGCCTTGCCCTCCATAAACTGTACTGCCTTGAGAAACAGAAATGTTTATTTGGAAGTATGTGTACATTGCATCTTACAGCTTAACTGAACAATATCCTGTCTCTGTTTTGTGTAAGCAAACGCTCCCTACCAGGACAACCAGCAGCTATAGCCTTCAATACTATATCCCCACTACTCCCAAACTAGCCTCCCTGTTGTTACACACCCTCCTCCTTTTATCTACGTATTGCTATTTTTTCTTCTCTCCTCTCCTATTTCCCACACTATTACCCATTCTACTTCTGAAAGAGCATTATTTAACAGTACCTTGAGTGTCCACTTGAGGGCAGTAGGACCCCTACACTTCCCATTACTTACCAGCATTCTAGCCTGAGTTACTAAAATAGATCCTCAGTCTCCTATATTACAGGTCCCTTTGCCACGACATTATATCCTTTTTCAGCTCTCTACTCACTTACTTCATAGTCCTCTAAAGCATAGATGCCTTACTTGCCCACACCTCCCTACCTCTCTGATTATTTTTCCTCTGCACTGGTCTTCTTTGCTCTGCCTCGCTCCATTCGCCCTGTGGGCTCACTCCCCTCCCCTACCCTACCCTACTCCCTATTCCCGCCTACCCCCACTGATCCTGCACTTATACTTCACTGGCCACTCCACCCCTTTTCCCCATCCTATCACAACCCCCTCATCACCAGGCCACTCCCCTATCTCTATCTCTCCTAAATTGTACTAATTAACTCTCTTTTGAACTACTTCCTCTCCTTTCCAACCTTTTACTACACTAACTACCCCCCAATACTAACTCCTATCCAAACCTCTACTAATTTCTTACCAATATATTTTAAACCCAGCTCATTCTCTTGAAACACTCTCTTCTACTTTTATACACCAGCCACTAACACAAACTACTCCCTACAAAATCTACTGATTACTATGGCCCTAATAAATAAAACTCTTTTCACAAACATACTACTCTTAACTACCTTCATACCTTACTCACTCACCTCCTTTGAAAATCTTACTCTACATGAACAAAACCATTACACCCAACTAACTTTACCATCTTCTTTCAGCTACTCCCTTAACCACAGTAACATAACCTGTACCTCCAACTATGTAATACCAAAATATCACAGAGCAACCCACATTATTTACTTTAATACCAAAAAGACTTATTAACCTCTATAAACTCCTTAAAGCTATACAACACCCCCTC
This sequence comes from Protopterus annectens, assembly GCF_019279795.1. Lineage (NCBI taxonomy): Eukaryota > Metazoa > Chordata > Ceratodontiformes > Protopteridae > Protopterus > Protopterus annectens. The sequence goes on along the minus strand of NC_056731.1, from coordinate 1,523,636,365 downwards.
CTAGATGGTGATATTCATCCTAACCCTGGCCCCAATTATGACTATACCAATAACCTTGACAATTTAACAGTGCCTATGGTTTCTACTTTAACTAAACCATCTAACTCCCTCTTGATAGCTCACCTTAACATTAGAAGTATTAACAATAAAATTTCCCACCTGCATGCTCTCCTTGATGTTCACTCATTTGACATTCTATGTCTTACAGAAACTTGGCTAAAACCATCCACTCTAGACCAGAAAATTACCCCTCCTGGCTACAATATCCTTAGATATGACCGTAAAATCAAAAAAGGTGGAGGTATAGCCATTCTCTATAAATTTAACCTCCAAATTTCCCCCTTTAATGTGCTTCTACTATCGGACACCAAATTTGAAATTCTAACTACCAAACTCTAAATCAATAACTGCAAATCTATCTATCTAATTTGCACATATCACCCCCCAGGTAATAATACCAATACTCTTGAAAACCTACTTAGTTACCTCTCTACCCAACTACCCCAAGAGACAATTGTACTGGGTGACTAACATCGACTGGTCCACCTGTAGTTCTCCTAACCCTACCAACCACATAAACCTCTTTGGATTCTCACAATCAATAACTCCTCCTACTAGAATCCACAAACCTAGCAGTAAGGAAACTACTCTGGACTGGATCCTTATTAACAGCCACCCTGAAACTTATACTCCAGGAACTCTTCCCGACGATATCAGTGACCATATGTTTACCTACATTATTAGACAAAAAGTCAATATTCCAACTACTCATAATCTCAAAACCTCTCGCTCAAAAAAATTCAATCCAGACAGCTTCCTAACTGAATTACAAGCATGTGACTGGTCACCACTAACCCATCTTGAACTGGATGAGGCTGTTACCTACTTTAATACTAACTTTCTTCAAATCCTTGACTGCCATGCACCATATTTTTCTACTAGAATAAGAACCTAACCTGCCCCTTGGCTCACAAAACAAACGAGGCAAAAGATTCTCCTCAAAAATAAAATCTGGACTAAATGGAGAGCCACCAAATGTCCAACAGATCACCTCCTCTTTAAACAGCTAAGAAATGCCACCAAGAAAGATATTCTTAGAGACAAAAAAGACTTCTACCTTCACCTCCAACAAAACAGTCAACAAACTCCACAAAAATTTTGGTCAGGGATAAACAAATTTCTTCACCCAGGTTACCTACTCCAGACCCAGTCGGTTTCAACCATAACAACTCCAACCAGATCCCTGATGCTTTTAACAACTACTTTACAGAAGCCATTCAAACACTAGCCAATTCCTTACCACCCTTCACTGCTTCCCCAATACTTCATCTCTTACCTTTCATATACAACCTGTATCTACATCTCTCATCTGTGAGTTACTTCAAAAATTAAAACCTTGCACCTCTTCTGCTGACCGTCTCCCATCTGAATACCTACAAATTGCCGCAAAAGCCATTGACTTTCCCATCTCTATCCTTAACAGAACCATCTCAGAAGGCAAAATCCCTACTTTATGGAAAGTTTCCCACATCATCCCTCTACATAAAGGTGGACCTTCTATTGAGCTTTCTAACTTTCGTCCTATTGCTTTACTCTCCCCATTAGCTAAGATAATGGAAAAATGTATTCACAAACAACTACTTAACCACTTACTACAAAATAACCTACTAGCAAACTGCCAACATGGCTTTAGGCCATTCCATAGCACATCGACTGCCCTCTTATCCTTTACCAACTCTATAAACAAAAATCGTAACAATTCCTCTGCACTATTTATTGACCTGTCAAAAGCCTTTAATATGGTTAACCATAACTTACTTCTAGACAAACTAAAGGCCCATTATCTCGATCCTCAAGCTATACAATGGTTTAGGTCTTATCTGGAAAATAGACATCAAGCAGTACTTTAGCATAACAATCTGTCTTCACTACTCCCAGTAAATATTGGAGTACCCCAAGGCTCTATCTTAGGCCCCCTACTCTTTTCCTTATTTATTAACGATCTACACATGAACATACCTCAAGCCACCTGCATTCAATATGCTGACGACTCCACCTTAATATGTTCAGCCAAGAATATAGCCTCTCTCCACTCTCTCACCCAAACTGTTTTTAATAATGTCGAAAACTGGTTTTTGCAACACTGCCTACTCCCGAATCCCAAAAAAAACAAAACTACTGCTTTTTACTCCAACCCATAAATCACCTATTCCATTCTTCTCTTTAACCTCTAACAATGGTACCAACATAACCCCAGACACCTTTATTCCATTTCTCCCCTCTCTCTGTATCTTTCTATGGGACAGTGACCACTACTGTACAACTTACCTTATATGTTTGATGTTGATAGACAGTTGTACAATATGACTTGCAGCTACCATCAACCGATTACTAACAAGCTGACCTCTTAATAAGATAAATTGATTATTGTGTACTTGTATTTGTACCTAAACATTTTGTACACAAACTATTTCCTGTTTAACTTAATACAATATAACATTTTAACTTGCATATGCTAATATAAAACTGTTTAGCTTTAATTACTTCCTTAGATGAGAAACTGAATATTTTGAACTTGTATTACGGAGCTTTTCCCACTGGAACTCTGATGAAACAGGGTTATTTTCTGCCAAACTGGATTATCTTAATTAAATGGAAAGAAACAAAAATAGGCAACTAAAAGCTATATCCATTAGAATTACAAAATTAGGCTCCGAGAGCATCCCTTGTTAAACAATGGGTTCATCTTTATTTTAAGACAGTTTAACTTAGAACTGCTTTACAAACTATATGGGATAGCGACCACCTCCTAAAATAGAGCGCTCATGCTCTAAAACAGTATTGTAAATAACAAAACCAGACAGAGAATAACACAAAATCAGTAGAGGATATGCATAATTTGCATGATGTTAGTGACAGTTTATTCCATACATTTTATCAGAGGGACAGTCGCTCCTTACCTGGATGCAGTAATTTGAAACTTTCCAAAGCTGACCCTGCCTTTGTCATCAGTTTTCTGTTGCTGTGCAGCAGGAATAATCTGTCAAAGTTGCAAGTAAAACCATATTTACTGTACTTGAAGTAACATGTCTTTCAGACAACTTAAAATGACATGATAATAAAAAAGGACTATAATGGCTCATTGACTTCTGCCTCAGAGCTCCAGATTCCGTGTTCAAGCATGACCTCTTCTAGTTTTACCTGCTCTCCTTGCATCTGTCTAAGCTTTCTCCAGGTACTCCTCATCTCCTTCCCAACTCCCACGAATATAAATATGTAAGCTGTGCAAACTCATACCTTGTGGTCAAGGTTCTGGCTGAAAAATATCTGGAAGACCAGTGTACTTACACTTACTTAGCTAAAAAATCAATTACACAAAAAATTACAGCACCCCCTGTAGCATCTTATTTTAGTTTCTCTTACAGCAGGCAATTCATATTTTAATCTCCTTCCACCAAAACATTCTCTTCTGATGAAATATCTTAGTGCCACAATATAGAGTGCTCATGTTCTGAATCATGCTGATAAGCTGATGTGATCATTTCCTCCTCTATTTGTTCATTTATATTTCAGGACAACCAAATACGGCACAGAATATGTTGGGTCACCTTCTGCCTAGTAATTTCCTGCTGCAGACTAAGAAACAGCTACATATCTTTTGTTGCATAACAATTTACTGGAGCCTCAGAGAGTCATAGACTGCAACTGGAAGTCTTCACCTATGCATTCTTCCCAATATCACAAGAGCTCTTGAATTAAATGAGCATGGTACAGCTACCAACAATGGAGATAGTACCTAAGGAAGCAAAGGAAAAGTCATAACCTTGAAGAAATATCCTTTGGCCTCTGCATTTTACAAATGGCTATCAGATGGCAAAAGATGATGCAGTTAGTAATTCACCTATATATGGTTAATCAGCTCTTCACCACCTTAAGTGAAGGGAAAAGGCTGCTGTTTTGACAATCGTGAGCTATTAATACCCACTTCAGGTAACACTTAAGCTGATATTGAACATTCAGGTTGTGAAGACATTGGTCTTCATTCTGTTACTCTTTGCATGAGCAAAGAAAGCAAGGAGATGAATGGACTAGTTCAGGGATAATTCAAAAATCACCTGCAAGTGCAGATGTGGGATAGTTCTAAAGAACAAATGATTTTTGTGAAAGCCCCATTATGGTTCAATGTATGTGAAGGCTTGCAGCACTAAAATTCAGTCATCAGAAATACTGGCACTAGGAAACCCAGTGGTGCAAGGTTTCATTCCCTCAGCCTCCACTGTGTAACTCTGAGTAGGTCACTACTCCTGGACTGAGTGAGGAAAAGGTCCATAGAGATCAGTGCTCTACCCTGGAAAACAAATTTAAACTGGAAATGAACCAGAGACTGGATCTGGGAGACGGAGATCCACATGAAAAAAATCAGCAACTTGAAAATTGACTAATAAATGTGGAATTACAAAACATTAATTATATTTGTGAAGCATGGCGAAACAGGAAAAATGCATTTTGTGTGTATAATAGGAAACTAAAGTAAACAGGTGCTCCTCTTTTTTTTCCCTCCTCCTTTCTTTCTCCCTGTTCAGTTTTAAGAAATGTAGGCACTGCAATGTAAAAAGAGAAGAAAGGCTGAAAAAAAACACACGATATAAGAAAAATGAGGTGCTTTTTCTTACTTTTGCATAGAGGAACTGCTGGATTAAGGCCCTTTGCTTGATCTAATAAGTGTTAAGGGAAAGCAAATAATACTGAATATAATGAAAAATTTTCTTATAGCAAGTAACTGAGCGCTTGAGTCAGGCAACTGTATCTGGTTCTCATGTTTCTATGGAGACAATGCAATAAAAACAGAATACTTTCTTTCAATGGCTAGGAGATGATGTTTTCTGAAAACATTCATGCGTTTTTCCAATCTGTGAGAGGAATAAAGATAAGACAAGAACAGACATCACTTAGAGGAAGTAGAAGCACAGGCTCTACCATGCATCTAAGCACAGTTAACTTCCTTATAGGTTAATCCAAGCATGTGAGTGTGGCTGTCAATCTGGAACAACTGTTTCTTTTATTAGGGTTAAACCTCATTATTTGAAGATGTACACCATTTTGTGTGTTAGTATTAAGTTAATATGGTCTGGGGTGTTCTGGGGTGTGTTTGTGTTATTTTTTGAGGGTTTTCCTTAAAACAAAAAGTCTTGTAAGATATGACATAGCTTCAAATGGATATGATTAGAAACAAGTGTATAAAAGATCAACCTGCCAAACATTAGTGCATGCATGTAACAAAAATGCTGAAGCTAGACATTTAAAAAGGTATTGTGCACAACAGGTGGGAATAGTAACTTCTTAACATAACACCACCATTTTCCATATTATCTTTAAATGTGATGGTATTATGAATATATACAAAAAATGAGTAATAAAATCCATTAAGATGCAGACTGAAAATAGCTATAATACAGGAGACACATTTGGAAAGAACCAAGTATGTGAATTTAATAAAGAAAGGATTTCAGGATGGTCATTCAATGGAACATCTGGGACAAAGGAAAAGGGAAGCACTTATATTAATTGCAAGAGGAGTTCTAATAGTGACAGACATGGAAAAAGGTAATAATGGTTGACTTGCAGTAGTAAGGGGCTACTGGCAGGAAAGGAGAATCACACTGCCATGTATTTATATTCTACCTAAACCTGCTATAATGGAGCTTAAGAAAATTTTAGGAGAAATAATCAGCATTCATCAGGGAATATTATTTACAGGTAGGGAATGGAATTTGATTTGCAGCAGTAAGTATGTAGTTTGGGGGGGGGGCAGAACAGAAAATATAATGAGAGAGTGTAGATTTTATTTATAAATTCATAAAAATATTTGACATGAAAGATGTGAATTCAATAGTATGAGTTCAGAGTGATTTTACATATTATTTGCATATTATCCTCCAAGGAATAAAAACTGGGCCATACTAGACTGAAATTATATTTCACAGGAATATGTGCATTTAATTGAAAGTTTTGATATCTATTCAATAACTATTTCAGACTGTGTGCCAATAATCACTAAAATAAAAATGCAGGATAATGAAATAAAAATGAGACACTGGCGGTTGTTTATGTACAAATGACCATCGTGCTCCTGCCAGATGCCTTGAACTGTCTTCCCTAGATAATGACCCCCACTCTATCGGGGAAGGGCCCATGGTCACTGCGGCTTGGGGATGAAGTGACAGCATTGAGATCGCGTGAAACAGTGAATCCACCACCAGAGATCCTTTTTGCAGGAGTTTGTTATCATGACCTTTGTGCAACATTGTAAATTCCTGCAAATAGCAGCTAAAGCTATTGCCTACCCTGTCTCTATTCTAATAAACAGATCCATAAAAGAATGTACTTTCCCTGCAATCTGGAAGATTTCACACATCATACCCTTACACAAAGGAGGTAAGTCTACTGACCTCTCTAACTTCCGCCCAATAGCACTATTATCTCCTCTAGCTAAAATCATGGAAAAATGTATACACAAACAACTACTTAACCATCTCCTCCATAACAATCTACTAGCTAACACTCAACATGGATTTAGACCTTCACATAGTATCTACTAGCTAACACTCAACATGGATTTAGACCTTCACATAGTACAACCACTGCTTTACTATCTTTTACCAACACTATCAACTGTAACCGTAACAACAACAAACTAACCTCTTCTCTTTTCCTAGACCTATCAAAAGCCTTTGATATGGTAAACCATACACTTCTCTTACACATACTTAAATCCCTTGCCTTGGATTCCTCTTCCTTAACCTGGTTTACATCCTATCTTGAAAACCGCCAACAAGCAGTACTCTGGAAAAACTCACTATCTGCTCTACGTCCTATCTCTTTAGGAGTACTAGGTCCACTTTTATTTTCTATCTTTATTAATGATCTCCAATCATCTATTCAAAACACTACCTGTATACAATATGCAGATGATTCTACCATAATTTGCACAGCTTCCTCTCAAACAGAACTCCAGGCACTCACACAAACAACCTTCTCAACCATTGAACAGTGGTTCTCTAATAGATGTCTTCTCCTAAACTCCAAGAAAACTAAACTATTACTCTTTTCACCTACCCACAAATCTACTCAACTAAACTTCACTATTACTACAAGTGATAATTCCCACATTTCACCCGACCCTACAACAAAACTGCTTGGTGTCACTATTGATAATAATCTTAACTATGATTATCACATCAATAACACAATAAAAACAGTTAATAAAAAGATTGGTTCACTGTACAGAATCAAGCCCTTCCTCACACCCGAAGCACGGACCACCTTAGCCCAATCGCATCTTATCTCCACCCTTTTGTATGCTTCCGCTATTTACACTAATCTCTCTAAAAGCAGCCTCAGGAAACTGACTACATCTTACCATAATATTGCTCGATTTGCTACAGCATCTCAGTCTAGAACTCATCACTGTCTAAATTTAAAACATTTACACTGGTTAGAACTTCCTAACAAGCTTATCTATCAACAACTCCTAATAGCACACAAAATCCTATATCAACCATCAAAAACACCTGCTCTTAGCACCCTCCTGACTCCCTATAATAACCTGAAACAACTACGTTCTTCGGAAAAGTTACAAGTTAACACTACTAGAACTACTAATTCTGCAGGGAATCACCTATTCTCCAACTCAGTTGGCAAAATATGGAACAATCTTCCCTCACACATCTCCTCTCTAGCCACTCTTCAAGAAACAACTCCGAGCTAGAAGAATGAGTATGACTGATGCTGCCATTTTCCCCAGTACCTGGAGAACCAGTTTTACAGAACAAGTTCTGGCTTTGCTCTTGTACCAATCCTGACTAACTACTTCCATCTTTCCCCTATCATAATTCTTTATTCACCACTATAATATTCTATCTGACTACAAATAACTTAATGCCTCTATAGTTACTAGTGTTCTCATAAAAAAAAAAAAAAAAAAAAAATTTTTTATTTGGTCTAACAATTATGTATTACATATTGAAATTCGTAATAACCATATTTTGTACTGAAAACAGCTAATGCCTTCCTTTTACCTGGTAGTTTTATTTGTCTTCTTTTTAGATTTGTATTACCTGTACTAAAATCACTGTATTCTTGCCTATTGCCTTTGTAATAAGTGTTTATTGTTTATGTTTATGTTTTATGTTTTATGTTTTATGTTTATTATCTTGCTTGAATCCTTGAAGCTTTTCTCCCCGGGCCTCCACTGAAAATGGACATGGATCCAGCTGGACTAGCCCGGTCAACAAATGTAAAATAAAATAAATTCTAGGATTGACCACTGTGTGGAAAGCAACTATTGAAGTATTCTCATAAGACGACGAGCTAGAAGAATGAGTATGACTGATGCTGCCATTTTCCCCAGTACCTGGAGAACCAGTTTTACAGAAGCTTGCATCTTCCTGATTAACATTCTTAGATAATGGTGGAGAAAGTCTACTCTGTCTTGTGGGAGTCTTGCTAACAATGTAGTTGTGTTTATCTCTGCTCCTGTGAAGAGTAAGTTTTGACATGGCCTTAAAGCAGAATTGTCATTGTTTATGGTAATACCTAGGGAGGAACAGAGTTAGAGAGTATAGTCCTTGGCTTGCAGCAGAAGATGCCTGGTTGGGGAAGTTATGAGCCAGTGGTACAGAAACAGAAACACCCAGAATCCTCAGTGTCTCAGGTGAGCCCCCACTACTACAATGCATTTGGTGAACACTCTGGGGGCTGCAGTGAGACCAAAGGGCACAGCACAAAAATGGAAGTCACTGGCTCCTAGCCAGAAGAGCAAGTACGTTCTGGATAACCTTTCCATTCGAATGTGGTAGTAGGCCCCCTGAAGGTCTACATGGCACATCCAATTGTCTTTTTCTAGAAAAGGAAGCATCGACTGCAGTGTTACCATTCTGAACTTAGTTTTTTTTTTTTTTTTTTTTACAGATTTGTTCAAATTGCTGAGGTCCAAAATGGGTTTCCAGCCCCCTGTTTTCTTTGAAACTAAAAAGAATCTTGAGTAAGTTACAGATCCTCTCTGGTCTGCAGGGACTTCCTGGATGACTCTTTTTCTTAGCAACTTTTGGATTTCTAATGTTGCCTATTCCTTTTGACTAGGTGGAACATCTGGAACTGACTTGTTTACGGGAGTGGGGAAGAAGGGAATGACATATCCTGTGGATATTACGCCCTGCACCCATTTGTCATTTATCTTTTGCCAGATTTCACTGTGCAGGGGACAATCGAACCCCGACTGCCTCCAGATGCAAGCAATCAGGCACTCCTTCAGGAGCACTGGAAGAGTCTACCAAAGAAAGATTATCTGGAGCCCTGATTCTGCGGGCCTCCCCTGCCACTAAGGTGGCATCTTCCACTACTGTTCCCCCCTCTGCCTCTGAGGGAACATTCACATTGTGTGTCCTGGAAAGACCTTAGTGACTTTCTGAATCACATTTTCCCACTACCTCTCTGACCTCTGAGGAAGGGTCTGGTAGGTGTAGAAAAACGCACTCCAACAGCAGATAAGGTCTTGCCTTCCTGTTCACACCTGGTAAGCATCTTTTTAACTTTAGGCTCAAAACAGAATAGCCATCAAAAGAGGTGTTAATGAAGGAAGACTTCAAAGGCTCCGCTAAATCACAAAGGCACATCCAGGCCTGCCTCCTGAGAGAGAGAGATGCCTAAACCAGCTACCCTACTCGTTCCATCTGCTGCATGTATCAGCCTTATGGATGAGTTCACAAATGAACTGAGGGTGGCGAGCTGAGCGTTGACTTTACCTGCCGCTGTGTCAGCTACAACTCCTTGGAAGAAGTCTGACAGTTCTTTTAACAGGTCCCTCTGTAATCTTGTGAAGTGGGTAAGGTAGTTCAGTGAGAGTAAGGCAAAGGTAGCTGAAAAAATGATGCACTTCCCTACCTATCCATTGTCCTAGAATTGTTATTTGGAGAATGCATAGAGGAACTGGTCTTGGATACCTCCTTTTTCTCGGATACCTCCTTTTTGGTGGCTACCGCCATGACCATGACATCAACTGCTACACCTTTCCTCAAGAATGTCTTGTCCACACGGGATGCAATGTATTTATTTGGCCTCCTAGGAGTAGGTTCTGTGGAGTCTGGGGTCTCCCAAGCCTTCCCAGAGATTAACTCAATTAGCTCATTGGAAGGAGGGGTCACCCAAGAGGTCGAAGGTTGAGACCCAAAGGCCTTCAAGTAAACTTACTCCTTTGGCTGAAGGGGATGTGGACTGCCAGGTCTCCTATCTGCTTTAAAATTTCCAGGATGTCTCCTAAGGAGACATTTTCAGGAGGTGACCGTGGAGACCCTTCAGCTTCATAGAGGTTAGTATCAGATTTGATAGACTCCTCTGGGGAGTCAAGATGCTTCCTCTTGCACATCCTCTTCCAAGAGACCTCCTCAGTGGGACATTCTGGGGAGGATTCAGAAGGGGGGGGTCCACTGTTGGACATCCTGAGTCTCTGCGGTCTTGAGCAGAGGGTATGTGAAAAGCCAAAGGACACCTGCACAGATCTGGGAGGAAAATCCAAGGGGGATTGAGCCTTAGACTTGGAAGTAGTCAGAACCCTTCTCATGACTTCAAAGGCAGTCTGCTCCTGCACTGAAGAACACCCCGGGGATCCAACAAAAGGGTTGTCAGGGCCGAAGGAATCTCCAGAGCAGAAGACAGACGTTCTGAAGCAAAGGTAGGAGCCAAATCACCCATGCAAAGGCCCCCAGAGGCAGGGTCAGATCCAATGAGATCCGAACTGGCTCCGTGGACCCAGCTGGAGAGTGTCAGCTCCGAGAGGTTTCATGCTCCGACTAGGTAGAAATGCTCAGGGCAGATACTGAAAGCAAGGAACCTCTAGGTCCCAGATCCGATATAGACACAAGCTGGATGTCGGAATCTTCCAGCTCCAAAACCAAGGAATGGATCAGAAGAGGAGCAGGCGCCGAGGGGGAAGACTGTCTGATCAGATTCCTTTGGGTTCGAATTCAGTAATAATTTGTCCAAGCCCGATGTCTTTAGCAGCCTCTATATCACCCTATCCACATCTTCATTGGACAGACTCCTGATAGACTGGGTAGAGAGGGTAGGAGATCTTGATCTTGTCAAAAAGGGTGATGGGAGCCGAGAGGGGATCAGTTCCAAAGAAGGCGATCGGCTCTGATACCTGAATTCAGTAGGCAAGATAAACTTCGGATTAGAGGGTTCCCATTGCTGCAAGACGTCTTGGATCCAATTTTAGTTGTCTGCTCAGAGGGTTCCATTCAATTTAGGCACTTTTTGCTTCAGTTCCGAGGTAGATTTCAACACTGAAGAAACATGTTTATGGGGTTTTTCTGACTTGTTGAATTTCGAAGTAGATTGCAGGGATATAACCTCAGAAAAGGGAGTTTTTAACAACCCCTTTAGGATGACTATTTTTTCACTCCATCAGCACCCTCTAGATGAATCTATGGTAAATGGAGCAAGACTCTTGCAGATGAAGAGGCCCCAAGCAATACACGCAAAGTATGTGAATCACTAAGGGGCATCTTTTTTCCACATTGCTCACACGTTTTGAAGTCAAGAGTCTTCCTTTCCTGCTTTTGAGACATCTTATCTAAATAAAGGAAGAAAGAAGAGACACACGCAAGCAAACACTCGAAAACAGTCCTACTAAATGGACCAGAAATTTTAAGGAAAGAAAGAGAAAGACGGAGAAAACTTTTTTTTGAATAATCATCCTCTAACTAAAATGGAAGATGAAGAAAAAGGGGAAAAGGAGATAGATGTAAAGGGGGAAATGTGCCCCAACTCAAATGGACATTAGTTAGACGCCCTCTAACTTAAACGGACACTAACAAAAGAAACTAGAGATGACTAACACTCGCTCTATACCTTTTAAAAAAAAGAACAGGGTAAGGATATATAAACAGTTAAGTAGAAAAACTAATCTAAAGTTAAACTTAACAGGAAATATACTATAAATATCAAGAAACACAGCCCAGAGCTTGCTAGAGAACCTCCTTCACAGAGCAGCAAAGATATGAGTAAGGATCCATGCCCAAGAGCTTTGCTGAAGACCTCAAGCTTTTCAAATGGCTGAGACAGAGCTGAAGGATCAGATCCGACCCATCAGTAACAATAAAGGCGAGACTGACATCATCACATCAGAAGTTTTCTTTTTCCCAAATGCTGGCTAGAATTAGGGATGTATTCAATTGGGAGCAATCGTTGGTTGCTCCCGAGGTCAGCAGGGTACATGATCTTTTGGAGGATGAGGCCCCAGATATAGTGACCTTTCCTCCATTAATCCAAGTATTTGAGAATGTTTTTCAGAAAGCTTCGAATTCTCCTTTATTAAATGTGTCTTTGCCTAAAAAGTGTTTAAGAAACTCAGATTTTACTCAACTATAACTGGTCTCCAAGCCCCCTTGTCTGTAAATCCTGCTGCTGTCTCCCAAGTGGCATATTTCAACACAAAGACTATGTCTTCTTAAAACAGAATCTCTTCAGATAAGGTAGGCAGTCAGCTAGAATCTCAAGGAAAGAAGCTGGTGCTGTCCAGCTCAGTAGACTTTAAGGTGTTTAACTGCTTGTGTTTTCCATGGAAGTTTGTGTTAAGCCATATGTATAGTTTAGATGAATCTGCTGCATCAATACCTGCTGAGCAAAAAGTCTGTGTTTTAAAGATATTGTGTCCAAGAGTGTCTAAACATGCTTTAAAGAGTGGAAGGGGCAGATATTATTTCTGGAAAAGTATTGGTGGGTGTGATGACAAGGAAGTATGCCTGGATGCACAGTGAAAACCTTTCTGATGAGTTAATAAAATCAGATTATAAATGTTGCACTTGATTCTGCTTCTGTGTTTGGTATAACAGACAATCAGATCCGTAAAAACTGGGATGACACAGCTAAACTAATGCAAGGGGTGTCTAAAATGTTCAACATTTCCAAGTTTCTGTCAATTAAACAATTTTCAGCGACCCAACAAAAAAAGGTTCCAGCCAAACAAAAGCCACGACACCAAAAGGAAATGGCAGGATGTGAACTTCACCAAACCTAACAAGGGAGGTTCCTTTCCCAAAAAGGACACCCCCCACAACCTATGACTATGCTGGGGCATGGCATCAGTCTTTCCCAGTTTCCCCTCTGATCGTCCAGTCTTGAAAGTTAGCTCGCAACAAGGCAGCTTTGTCATTGGTAGTTTCCAACAAACAGGTGCTCATCACTGTTGGCAGACGTTACAGGTGGCAGAGGAGGTAACATCTGCCTCAATTCAAGGGAGGTGCCCCTCACCCACTGGAGCATACCTTGCTATTCTCTCCTATACTGCAGCAAATTCTGGACTCAGGGGATTAAAGAACTGGTCCAGTCCCTCTTCCAGAAAGAAAGAAATATTTCTGATTCAGAATTTTCCTGGTTCCCAAAAATAAGCTTTCATGAAGATTAGTGTTGGACCTATCCTTTGTGAATACCTTTGTCAAGGTCCCAAGTTCAAGATCTCACCATGCAGACAGTGCTTCCACTTTTGCCGGACGGCTACTTCATGATAACCCTGAAACTGGAAGCTGTGTATCAACATATCCTTATTGTTTATTGCCTGAGGAAAAATCTGAGATTTGTTATGTCTGGTTCGTACTATCAGTTCTCTGCACTGCCCTTTGCACTACTCACTACAACTTGAGTGTTTACCAGATGTCTTGCTCCAGTAGTGGCTTACTGCCAGACTTTTGACATTCACATCTTTCCTTGCTTGGACCACTTACAGAGTCTGTACTGAGGTGTTTGAAATCACTAAAAAGGTCTTGACCTTACTTCTCCCACCTAGGTTTCAAGTTGAACCTTCAAAAGTAATGCTTGACACCCTCATAAAGATTCTTCTTCCAGAAGTGCACAATTGATTCCAGAAAAAGAATGGCCTGATTCTCATGATACCACTGGCCCATCTCCAAATGAAGAAAATTCAGTGGTATTTCTGGGACTGTTGGAGCCAGCATTTACATTCCCTGGAATCTCAACTACTGCGGCTGTCTTTTATCAGATGAGAGTTACGGTGGTGAGGAAAACAGCTGAGTATTAATCCAGGCCTTACCTTCTTCTGCCCTGTTCTGAGAGATTCATCCGACTTCCCTTGGGGAGCTGCATCAATGGTAGTGCAAGGGCAGAGCATTTGGAAGCTCAAGGGTGCACAGAAGCACACTGATATCAAGGAAATACTGGCAGTGATCCATGCTTTGAGTCCATCACCACTTATGGACTCCTTGTTCTCTTCAGGTGGTTATGGACAACACCACAGTGATGTGATGCCTCAACAATCAAGGGGTATAAGGTCATAACCTCTGTTACCATTTGGCAACGATGGCCTGGGAACTGGAATTACAGCATTCGCTGACTCTTCAGGCATCATACATCTAGTCAGAGCAAAACATCATCATCACTAAGCAGACCCACACAAATGGCACCTCAAGGCAGTGGTGTTTCAGAATCTAGTTCAGATGTGGGAAATGCCTCAAATAGATCTATTAGCCTCTTTTCAAAACAGATAACTGGAAAATTATATTCCAGACATCCTTGCAGCCTGCTTGGAGGACAAATGCATTCTCGTTCCCTTGGATGGGAATGTTATTGCATACATTTCCACCCTTTACAATGATTCACAAGGTACTTCTGAAGATTCAGAAAGAAATACCAAAAATTATTGTGCTGAACCCCTCTACTGCCCAAGCAATCTTGGCTATCCCTTCTAATGGTACTGGCCAAGGGGAATTACCACAGACTTCTTCATACTCTGAATTTGTTCACACAGTCTCAGGGACAACTGGTGCACCTCAATTTTAGTGGACCTACAACTGGATGATTTAATCTTGACTCTGTTTAGGCACTTGTTTTAAGAGGATGTGCATCAGGTATTAAAGGAGGCCAGAAAACCTGCTATTAGAAAATCTCATATTTATAAATTGATGAGGTTTTCTAAGTGGTGCCTACATAGGAACAAAAGGCCCCCTTGAGGTTAGCATCCCATGTCTTGAAACATTTGTGTGACGTACTTCAGGATAGCTTACTGTATCCATCCATTAAGGTTCACTTAATTGCCATCTCTGCTTGTCTGCCAATGAATTCCCCTTTCTTCTCTTTTGGTAAAACAGTTCATGATAGAAGTATTGGATATGAGACCCCCTCTCAAGTAAATTCCTCCTATGTGGGATCTCAGCCACGTTCTGGACAAACTGACCTACACTTTTCAAACTTGCTGCTTAGGCTGATCTGAAGTTCTTAACATAAAAAACTGCTTTGCTTATTGCTCTGACATCTGCAAAGCACATCTCTGATTTGCAAGTTCTCATGGTGGACAACCTCATCTGTTACATTGTAACCCATCTTTCATGCATAAGTGGTCTCAGAATTCAGTTTTAATCTGCCTATTAACATCCCTGTGATCTTCTCAGAACCTAAGAATAAGGAAGGGAGGATGCTTCATATCTTGGATGCACACTGGCAGCTCAGTTACAACTACCTGATGGAATTAAACCCTTCAGGAAGGCTGAAAGGCTTTTTATTTATTGTTTTGCTTATTTACTGATTTTTAATTATTCACTTATTATTTATTGTCTGAAATTAGTTATTTGTGTTATTGTGGAGCTCTTCTCCCCAGACCTCCCCCCCAAAAAGGCATTTGCTCAGTCGGACATTTCCGGTCAACAAATATCAAATAAACAAATATTTCCTACACAAAGGGAAAAGAAGGGTCGACCTGTCTCTAAGCAAAGCATTGCATGTTAGTTGTCCTCTTGTATTGTTTTTGTTTTGTTATATTCACCATTGCAAGGCAAAGCCAGGCAAGGTAAAGGAGCATTCCACCAGGGTCTTTTTCTCTTTGGTGGTGTACTGGAAAGGAGTGAACTCTAGAAGTATTCTAGAAGCAGTAACTTGGTCCTTTTGTCTATACCTTCATGAAGCACAAGCTGGATGCCTTTTCTAAGCCCAGAGCAGGCTTCACAGGACCATTATCCAGGGGTTCCTGGATCCATATCCTTCCTACTCTTCCCAGGCTGGGTAAAGAGCTCTGAGCTTTGGTAGACTTCCACAGACAGGGTATGAGAGCACTACTACCCTTATACCAGTAAAGCAGTGTGTTCTGCAGACATCTGCTATTAGATGTAAGCAGGGATTACGCAACTGTGCTTTTTTTTTTCTACCGAAGTGAAACACTTTAGACTTATTAGCACTGAACTCCCTACATGATCTCGACCAGCAAACTACTCTGTCCAGTACATTTTGCTTACTGGACTGATCAGTTATGTTATCAACAACTACTCCTATTTTCATGTCGTCTGCAAATTTAGTAACTTATTCCTTCTGAAGGAGCGGATCCAGACATGAATAAGCACAGGCCCTAAGATGGATCCCTTTGGAACTCCTGCTTATATGCATTTGTATTCAGACAGCCTTCTCTCACATTTGAATCTGCACTCTCCATTACTCAACCAGCCCACTACCCACTGATCTGGTACCTAACCAGTAATCTCAATACTTTTCGTTCAGCTACACACTCAAATGTCTTTGTTAAGTTTAGACAAACTACATTCATTTGTCTTCTGGTAACTGGATTAGTCCACTGGGCTGGTTGCCCATTTTCAGTGGAGACCTGAGGAGAAAAGCTCCACACACAAAAACAAACAACATAGTTTACATAACAGTGTTGAGAATTTGACTACACAAGTACAAATACTAGTCTACATAGCAACAAAATATTAATGCAATAAAAAATTATCAATTAATTCTTATAAATTCAAAAGAACAGAAAATTGTAAGTTAACAGTACATCATCAGAAAACGAGCTTACAAAATAATTGTACAGATAGAACATACTGGGAGAGAGAAGAGATAATTATAAAGCATGAAAGAGAGGACCTCAGTGCTGGTACTAGAAAGAGATATTTTGGAGTTTAGAGGGGAGCACTAGACAATGCACAGAAAAGATTAGGTGGGTAGAAGTTAGTTAGGGTGGTGACGTATGCAGGAGGGAGAGTTTGCAAGGTAGCTCTTTAATTCTTTTTTGAGCAGAAAGGAAGATTGGGTGCATCGTACAGTAGGGAGCTTGTTCCATGTTTGAGATGTAGTGCATTTGTAAAGTAATTTGCCTACAGTTTTGTTAGGTCAGTAGGTGTCAAGTAGCTGTTGGTCAGTGATGTTATGGAGAGATCGTGAGGGTTTGTATAGGGATAGGAGGGAGGACAGGGTGGGACAGTTTGTAGGTTTGTAAAGTGGTGAGTGTCTCATCTGTAGCTGAGAAACTTGTAGCAGTTGTGGGAATTCGAGCCAATGTAGTTGTTTAAGGGTGAGGCAATAATGGGATTTGTAGGGGAAGTTACAGGCAAAATCTGGCTATCTCTGGTTGTAAGTTTGTTAACAGATTTGACTGGAGGTGGGTAAATATAGGGGAAGCATACTGTAGGCAGGGGAGGAGATAGACTTGGGTTAGTGTTAGCCTTGAGGTGATGGATAATAATTTTTTGATTCTACACAAAAGGCCAAGTTTTTGGTTTGTCTTTTTTTTGGAATGTTGGAAATGAAGGCTGAATTTCAGTTGATCATCAACAGTGATTCCTAAAAGCTTAGTATGGGTGTCTGCATGTATGATGGTGTTGTCTAGGAAAGTGAGAATGAAGAAAGTTTTGAAATTAGTCATAGATTTTGGCAGGAAAAGAAGAAGCTTAGTTTTCTTTGGGTTAAGGATGAGTTGGTTGTTAATTAGCCAGTGCTCGGAGGAGTTAGAAGAAGACTGTGTAAGAGAGAGAAGGTCAGTAGGGTTGTCAGAGTGGGTAATAACAGTAGAGTCGTCAGCATATTGGATCAGAGATGAGGTGCTCCAAGCACAGCAGAGATTGCTAGTAAAGATACTGAAGGAGAAGGGGGCCTAGAATGGATCCTTGGGTTACACCTGCATTGATGGGTGGGAAGGGAGAGCAGGTGGTTTGCCATCTAACAGGCTGCTGTCTGTTATTAAGATAATTAGAGAACCAGTGAGTAATTGATGGAAAGAGGTTGTTTAGTGAGAAGCTTGGGGTGGGAGATGGTGCTGAATGCTTTATAGAGGTCAAGGAATAAGCACGACACCAGTTTATTATCTCTTGCCTCTGCTATGGTCTGGGTGAAGGAGAGAAGGGCTGTGGCTGCGCTGTGGTGGGGCATAAAACCATGTTGAAGGTGGGTGAGGAGATTTTCCTGGGGTACATAAGAGGTTGTCTGTGAATGCATTTCTCTAGAATTTTTGATAGAGGAGAGAGGATGGCTATAGGTCAGAAATTGGAAGCGTCGGTGGAGTTACCTCCTTTATGAAGTGGAATTGTGTAAAAGGATTTCCAAATTTCTGGGACAGAGTATTCTTTTTAGAACAGTTAATAAGGATAGAAATGAGGTAAAGTAAAATATTCACCAAGGCACCAAAGTTCACTTCAAACAGAATCCACAGGTACCACCATGGATCGAATACCAGCAGTTTTCTTTGAAAACACAGCTTTAACGAAAATGAACAAAAAACACATACACTCCAGGCATTAAATGTCTCCCTATCTATTACGTTTTCGTTTGCAAGTTACTTCATCAGACGCAGACAGATTTGTGAACCATTCTTTTTATACTCCCTCTACTTGGTGAATTGAGTTAATTACCCAATAAAATAAGAATGTTAATCAGCAATTAATACAGAATGCAATAAATATAAAGTGACTGTGTGCATATACAACCTTCTCTGAATGAGAAGTACACATGCCACCATTAAAAACCATGTTACCCAAATACTTTTGTCTAAAGATTCATGTTTTATGTTAAATCCTTCGTAAATTAATATAAAATCATGTACTTTAAAACTTTTAAGACTTATTTAAAAGGATTGCATGTAAAATATAGAAAGTGGTCTTAAAGCTCCCTCTAGTGTCCATTCTATTAACACTCTGAACATAAAATTGCATCATGAATTGGCATCAACATATGTATACAAATAAATATAATCATACTAAAATTTTTAAAACTATTTCCATCATAAAATTTCTAAAATGTTTTTGTATGAATACACAATATATAATATAAAAGTTAAATAGGCATGCACATTTTGCAAAAATCAAACCAAAAGTACAGTTGTGTACCTACCATAAATGTAGATGTTTGAGTGTATTCACTGTTGCAATCATTACTCTTGGGTTATCCTGCTGGCAGGCTACCCCCTCAGTCGGCCAGAATTCCAAAGTCTATGTCTGGCGTTGGTTGCTGTCGCCTCTTCCCAGACGTCAGTGCGCCAGTGGTATAAAAGATGCAGCCGACGCCATTTTCTTCAGTTTTTCTTGCCCCAGATGTCAGGTGCCCCCAAATTGGTAGGCTGAAAAATATGCCAATAAAAATGCATGCACAAAAATAACATTTCCTTCACCTACAAGCAAATACACCAAATAGGTTGTATAGGATAGAGAAGTGCAGATAAGTCCCAGCAAAGCAAAGGGGTATGGTGGGTGGGTAAACCTGGACTGCAACAGTGAATACACTCGAACATCTACATTTATGGTAGGTACACAACTGTACTATGTTCATCGTGTTTCACTGTTGCAGTCATTACTCTTGTGTAGAATCCCAAAGCTGAGGATGGGTGGCTGGGCTAAATAGGATTAGGAGAGGCCAAGAGGGCCTGCAGAACTGCAGTGGCGAAGCCTGCTCTGGACTTAGAGTAAAGAGGTAAGTGGTAGTGCTTTGTGAAGGTGTGCACTGAACTCCATGATATCTTTGGTTGGTACTCCTCTGAAGAAGGCTGCTGAAGTGGCTGCTGCTCTGGTGGAATGAGGCCTAATGCCCTTCAGCACTGATGTGCCATGTTGAAAATAGCAGAAACGGATGCAGTGGCCTATCCATTTAGAAATAGTCTGTTTTGAGATAGCCTTGCCTTGTGATCCTGCAGCATATGACACTAAAAGTTGCTCAGTCATTCTGAAAGCTTTAGTTCTGTCCAAGTAGAAGCGTAACTGCCTGTGTATGTCCAAAGAATGCAGAATTTTCTCACCCTTGTTCTGTGGATTTGGATAAAAGGCAGGCAAGTGAATGGTTTGGTTGATGGCCACACTGACCACCACCTTAGGCATAAATGTAGGGTTTGTCCTCAGAGAAACCCTGTCTGGATGAAAAATTATGAAAGGTTCCACAGCCATGAGTGCTTGTAACTCCGAGACTCGCCTTGCAGAGGTTATTGCTAGGAGCAGAGCTGTTTTCCAGGATAAGAATTTTATATCTGCTGTTGATGCTGGCTCGAAAGGAGGCAGTGTGAGTTTTTCCAAAACATAATTGAGGTCCCAGGCCGGAATTGGTGCTCTCCTTGGAGGCCTAATGATTTTGGCCCCTCTGAGGTACTGCCTTATTAAAGGATGTGAAAAGATAGGTGGTTCCGTATTGCAATGGGCTGAAATGGCAGAGGCATGAATCTTAATTGATGAGAAAGAAAGGCCTTTGTTCAGCATCTCAGTTAGGTATTGTAAAATCTGAGGGATATTTGGAGCACACGTGTCAATGCCTTGTTCCTGGTCCCAAGCACAGAATCTCTTCCATTTTTCTTCATAAGATTTTCTGGTACTGGGCCTCCTAGCTTCCAAGATAACATCCATAACAGCTTTTGAAAGAGGAGTGTTCTGAATGGCTACATTATCCGCCATGCTGTCAGATTTAAGGTCCTGAGTTGGCTGTGCAGGATCTGATTGTTTTGTTGGGTCAGCAAGTGAGAAGTTTGAGGCAATATCCATGCTGGACCTTGAGACAAGCTCTTTAGGACTGGGTACCAGTGCTGGCATGGCCAGTCTGGTGCAATCAGTATCACTTTTGGTTTCTCTTGTCTAACCTTTAGGAGTACCCTGGGAAGGAGAGGCAGTGGGGGAAAAGCATATGCTGTTAGATTTTTCTAGCTGAATGATTGGGTGTCCACTTTCCATGCTTGCTTGTGATAAATTACTGTGCAAAATCTCTGCAAATGGCAGTTGTGAGGGGAGGCAAATAGATCTATGTCTGGGCATCCCCATTTCCTTATTATCATGCTGAAGACTTGTGGATCCAGTTTCCATTCCTGGGGATCCATAAGGTTTCTGCTTAGTTCATTTGCCAGAGTATTTGTTTTTCCTGGCAGGAATTGTGCTTGTAGGTGAACTTGAAAAGCCAATGTTGTGTCCCATAAGGTCATTGCTTGTCTGCAGAGGGGGTAGGAATGTGTACCTCCCTGCTTGTTTATATACCACATGACTGTAGTGTTGTCTGTCTTTATCAATAACTGTCCTGGATGAAGCAGGTCCTTGAAAGCTGTCAGGGCATTTTGAACAGCTAGCATCTCTTTTTGATTGATGTGAAGATGCATCTGGTTTGCAGGCCATGTGCCCTGAATACATTTTCCTGCCATATGGGCCCCCAGGCATATTCTGATGCATCTGTTGTCAGTGTCTGTCTGGCTGTGGGTAAACTGAATGGCAGACCCTTGTTGTGGTGACAGGCTTCTGCCCACCATCAAAACTCCTGTTGTAGGCAGGGAATGAGTGCAATTACTGTCTCCAGGCTGTGGCAATGTGGAGTCCAAACACTTTTTAGATACCATTGTAATTTCCTCGTATGCAGTCTGGCATATGGAATTAGTAGAATGCAGGATGCCATGAAACCCAAGGCCTGCAGGATTTTCCTTGCAGATAAGTGGGTTTTTGTTGCCAATTTCTTGAAGTAAGTAGTCAGTTGCTTTTGCTTGTCTGGTGTGAGATAAGCCATCTGGGCAGTTGTATTTAAGCTTGCACCCAGGAATATTATCTCTTGAGAGGGCGCTAGTTTTGATTTCTTTTCGTTCACTGTGTACCCTAGGCCAATTAGTAATCTTTTTACAAACGCCAGATGCTTTAGATGAATGTCTTTGTTCTCTGCTTGAATTAGGCAGTCGTCTAAGTAGGGATATATTTGAATTCCTTTTTGTCTGCAAAACGCAATTACTGCTGCCAGGCATTTTGTGAAGACCCTGGGCGCAGTAGATAAGCCAAAGGGCAGTGCAGAGAATTGGTAATGCATTGAGCCAGCTATGAATCTGAGGTTTCTTCTGCAAGATTATCTGATTGGGACATGCAGGTAAGCCTCTTTTAGGTCCAAAGTTACGAGCCAAGCCTTCCTGCCCAGCATGGGCAGTAGCTGCTGTAGAGTCAACATCTTGAATTTTGGAACTTCCAGAAACGTATTTAGTATAGACAGGTCCAGTATTGGTCTCCAGGTTTTGTCCTTTCTGGGTACAAGGAAAAGTCTGGAGTAAAATCCTTGCCCCTGCTCTTATTGTGGTACTTGCTGAATGGCCCTCATGTCCATGAGGGCTGTAATTTGTTTTTGTGCCTCTGATCACATTAAGGTTAGGCATAAACAATCTCATGTTTTACATGAAATGCTTCCTAACAAAGAAAAAAATGTGGATTATCAAATTGGGGGATCTTTTTCCTCTGGGTTTGAATGATCATTTTTGAAGCATCCAGATTTATATTGTGTTTTTTTACACATTATTATATTTGTCAATATATAGAACTATATATTTATTTTAATGTGGATAGTAAATTGTGCATTATTAATATATGCACTAGAGGGCGCTCCTTGCATTTAGTACGAACTTATTTATAAGTAAGAGGACAGCATGTTAGGTTTTTTTCATTTGCTGCATCATGTTTGGTTGCTGAGGAAGGCTTTGCCGAAACCGGTACAACCATGTTGGTGTACGGTTATACTTTTTGCTGTTTCATTTGAAATAAAATAGCATTGCCTATGTTACAGGAGTCGGTTGCTGGCCTTTTCTTTTGGATTAGACTTTGATGTTTGGCTGTGCACATGCCGTTCATGCAGGGGATTGTTTGATTCTATATACCTAAACAGACCAAGCCACTGGAATCACAGTTACTATATTCCTTACTCATAATACTTATGTTCCTACTTTCCAAAAATATACTTTCCTTATTTATTATATGGCTACACTGGGAGCAGTGGTCACACTTAAAAGTTCCTTTCCTCCTCTTTGTTGCATTATTCTGTCTCATTTCTCTCTCTAGTAAATTTTTCAAACTCAATGAATTTCTAAAAACCACTTTTAATTCTCTTTCAGGTATCTTTTCAAGATCTGTAAGTGCAACAAATCTATTCCACTCAATGTTTAGTATAGATCTGACCAAGCTGGAGCTTCCATTATACTCCATTACTAAGGCATTCCCATATGTATCTTGCTTAACTTGGTTCCCATTCTCTTGTTGTCAAGGCTAATACCCAAATTAGGGCTAAATTTGTCCTGCCTTCTTTCACATACCTCTTTTTCTACCTGGTCTATCAACCAAGTTGGATATTCCCTAGCTGTAAAGAACTGCCTTATTAAACCCATTTCTTTGAAAAATTCCTCATTATTCAAAGTCATTCTGCTTGACCTTATGTACTGCCCTTTGAGAATATTTTTCTTATAATGAGTGGGGTGTGAACTATTACAGTGTAGGACAGAAATGGGTTAAGCTATAGAACTGGCTGCCAGTTTGAGAAATTGGGGGGTAGGTTGTTGAAGTAAAAGAAACAAGGTTTTAGTTTCTGCAGAAGAGATTTTATATAAGCAGTGGAAACAGGTTTCAGGGAGAAGTGGGAATGAAGGTTGGTGGTGGTGGGGGTTGCGGTAGTGAGTTGTTATTGTTGGGAGGGGTTAGATTACAGACAGAGTCTATGAAGTAATTATTGAGTCGCTATTTCCAGTGGTGTTTTATTAGGGAAGGGGTTGGGAGTAAAAGGTTTCCCTGGATGGAGAATGTTATTCATGGTGTGTCAAACTTTTCTGGGCTTTGGAGGTGTGGGTGGATTGATCTTCTTGATAACATTTTTTTCTTGCATTATACAATACGTTTTTTTGGTAAGGTTCCTTAGTTCTTTGAATTTAAGGAGGAGACAGGAAGATTTTGACTTAGTCTATTGTTTCCAGGTGGTGTCTCTATGTTTCATGGTGGAGAGGGTGTCTTTAGAGAGCCAAGGTGCAGGATTAGATTTGATCCTAATTTTCCTAATGGGTGCTAGGGAGTTTAGTACGTTAAGGAGAGTATTATTAAACTCATCAACAGCATCGTTTAGTGGGTGGTTGAATAGGTGAGACCAGTTAAACAATGGAGAGTTGATAGCTGAAAGTTTCAGTGTCGAAGTTGGACAGGTTTCGACAGTCTCTGTAAAGGTGGGTTTTTAGGTATGGGAAGGAAGTATTTGTATTGAGATAGGGAGGTCATCACCTAAGGAATCTGATACAGTACTGGGATTATAGTACTGATTTGGGTTGGAAGTGAAGATCCAATCCAGAATGGAGCTAGAATTCTAATGGAAGCGGGTGGGAGTGGAAATAAGTTGAGTGAACCCAAAGACGTTTAAACTAATGCTGGGGGAATGGGGAGAGTGTTTATTACAATCAATGTTGACATCACCTAGTAGAACTGTCTCACAGGGTATATGTTGAGAGTTCCAGGATAGGACAGATTCAAGGTCTGGAATATTGCTACCAGGGGGTATACAGACAGATGCTATTGCAAATTTCTTGTGTGGGTTGAGGTGGCAATTAAAAATGACCAGTTCGGCAGGTGGGAAATCTGGGAGAGGTTAAGCTGTTCAGAGTACATGATAGCAATACTTCCCCCTTTTTTGAGAAGTACGTCTTGCCGGAATATGTTATAGCCTGGGGGAAGTATTTCAGAGCTTGAGATATGAGGTTTGAGCCATGATTCTGAGACAGTTAAGATGTGGGGAGAGTGGTTTGTTATCAAGCAACATCCACAGAGCATACTACAGTTATCTCTTCCCAAACAGAATGACAGAAGCTTAAGAGGTTAGTAAGGCATGATCAGTTTCCAATGAAACTGTGTTGGTAGAGATCTACATCTAGTGAAAATGTCTCTCTTAGTTGTTCTTTAAAACTCTTTTGGAGCATTTACCCAGAATGCATGCAGGGCTGACTGGTGTGTAATTATTTACTGAGGCTGCAACTTTCTCCTTGTAGACTGGTACAATAATAGCCAACATTTAGGAATTCTTGAAATAGGAATACCTACCCAAACGCTTTCATTAATATTCATTAGAAAACAACCATTTAGCTTTGGCTTTAATAACACTTAGTGCCTTAACTGAGATGTCAATAGTAGTTTCTGGGTATGGCTCATAAGTTACAAACATTTCACTAATAATGGGGACATAACTGGGGAGATAACACAAGTAACTTTTTTTCCAAAAACACGCTAACCGACTGCATCAGATCAGAAACTTCATAATTATCTAAAAAACTGAACAACTCGTGTCTTTCCTTTCCAAACTGTCTTAAGTGCCTAAAGAATGCTTTCTTGTTATAAGAGAGATGAGTTAAATAAAAGTCATGTACTCACCATAATGTTCCATCTGTGTTGTCCATTTTCATTCTTCCTTAAAGACTGGGGTTCTGATACGACTCGGCCACTTTCTTTAGCTTCTAGGATCTGACTCTCAAGCTCCTTCTTTACCCATGCTGCCGATCACTGAATTACCTCAGATCGAGTTTGTTGCTATTATGCAATATCACAGGGAAACATTTTTTTTACTGAAAATAACTAACACAGGACAGTGATAGCTGAAAGATCAGGAGCTCAAACAGAACAATAGTTCCTAATAAAAATTCCATTAGGTCATTCCCAAAGACATGGATGGGGGAAGGTGGGAGGGGAGATGAGGAAGAATGAAAATGGGTACCAAAGATTGAACATTATGGTTAGTGCATAACTTTTATAGCTGATGTTGCCATTTTCATTAATTCTTCAACAAAGCGGACAGACTCACCAGCTACAATTACCTTGGGCTGTCCTCATGGAAGGATATTCGGGAGCACTGCAGAACCAAATGATGCTCTGTTTCTAGAAATTATGTCCAATTTGTAATGAGAAACAAAGGTAAGAGCATTAGACCCAGTGGCTGCTGCACAAATGTCATCAATGAAATTGCTAGCCCAAAAAGCAGCTGATGTAGCCAGTGACCTGGTTGAAAGCACCTTCGGCTTTTTTGGTGAGGTTAGGCCTTTCCTTTATAGTCGCATTTTGGAAAGAAAACTGGAAGGTTAATGACTTGGTTGATATTTAATTCAGAGGCCACTTTAGGCACAAAGGAAGGGTAACCCTGTCCTTGTGAAAAACTAGGTGCCGTTGTTATGAAGAGAGTGCTTGAACTTCTGAAACTTGTTTAGCTGAAGTAATTGCCACAAAAAAAAAGTTTTCCCAAGATAAAAACTTAAGGCCTACTTTGGCTGAGGGCTCAAACAGAGGATGTACAAAATACTAATACCAAAGTAAGACTCCATGGTGGGGTGGGATCTCAAACTGCAGGTCTAAGCAAAAACGTACTTTTTAAGAAGACCTTGCACAGCTTAGATGAAGCTAAAGGAGAAGCTTTATTGACAAATACAGTTGGGGATGGCTGCTAACTGTACTTTAATGGTAGAGAAACTTGCCCTGGGATGAAAAAGAGAGGCAAGCAAATCTTAAATTGTTGGAATTGGAGCAATAAAGGGATGTAAATCTCTTTGATGGGCCTACCAAGAAAATCTTTTCCATTTACTCTTAAAATCTTTTTCGTTAAAGATTTGTGGGATGAAAAAAGAATTTGGTGAACTGAGGAGGAAAGCCTGGAATGTCTAGCCATCACTGGAACTGGATAAACCATATGATCAATGTAAAGCCTGCAACGTCAGGAAGAAACATTCCTGACAGGTGTGACAGAAGATCTAGACTGGGAACCAGTGTCCACAGAGGACATACTAGATGAGACCACAGGAAGGGAAGCCACACCTGCCAAGGCCAGTTGAGGGAAATGAGGATTACTTTGCTTTTCAACTGACTGTCTTTCCAAAGAAACTTGGGTGTTAGGGGTAGAGGAGGGTAAGCATAAAGTAGACTGGAGGGCCAAAAGTGGACTAAAGAATCTCTCTGTGATTGTCCCTGGGGAGGGGGGTTAGGGCAAAGAACCTGCTGCATTTATTGTTGGGGGGAGAGGCAGACAGGTCAAGACCACTTGTGATTAGTCAGGATGGTTCTGCTGAGCTTGTACCCTAATATTTTGGATTTTCTCGTTATATGCATTGCTACTAGAAAGCAGTTGGAGGAGATTACCTACTGCCAAACACTTATTGCTTCTTGACATAGGGGGCAAGATCTGGTTCCCCCCTGTTTGTTGATGTAGCAGACTACTGATGTACTATCTCTGTCTGAAGAGCAATAGCTCCTAGTGGAAGAAATCTCTGGACGGTCTGCAATGCTAAAAGCACTGCTCTCATCTCTAGAACATTTATATGCTATTTGGTTTTGTCTTGGGACAACATGCCTTGAACTGTCCATCCCAAATAATGCCTCCCACACTAACTGGCAGGCGCACATGGTCAACGTGGCTTTCGGGGAAGTAAGGACAAAAGGGCGGCCTTGATGAATCTCTTCAGAGTTTATCTACCACAGCAGAGATTTTCTGCAAACCTGAGAATTTTATTTTATTTACCCTGGGGATCACTGCATTGGCTCTGCTGGACAGAGGCACAGGGAACTAATGGCTCTGCTGGACAGAGGTACAGGGAACTAAATCTAAGGGGGCGGCGAAAGCCAACACATTCTGGCTAGGCTTATAGATGCCCTCGGGAAGATAGCCTAGTACTTACCTATGAACCTATGAATGTTATAGAGACTGTCGATGAAGAACATTGCACTGTTGCAGTCCATTAAAAAATTCTAATATAAAGACAAACAGTGGGTAGTAAAGTTATTACAGCAGTCATTTACTCTAGGGCTTTAGTATCCATCTCGCTGGGGGGGGGTGAGAGAAAATTTGACTGACATGCAATATAAGAGTAAGAATTCTGTTTCGAAGCAGAAAAACTAAGCAAGTGACTGTGTCTAGACGAGTCCCTATAAACTCCAAGGCCTGAATTGGTTGAGGTCAGGACTTTACCAGACTTACTGTAATTCCCAAGATTGAGCTACAAGAAGAAAGTAATCTCTGACTTGTTCCAGAAGATGCCTGGTTGATGCGGTTAGGAGTCAGTTGTTTAAATATGGAAGCACTCAATCTGTGCCAGTCTTAGGTGAGCTGCTACCACTGCCAAGCATTTGGTGAACACCCTGGAGCCTGTGGTGAGACCAAAGGGCAAGGCTCTGAACTGATAATGGGCAGTGCTTTGAACTGGTAATGACTGCCTCCCAACTGGAAGTGTTGATATCTCCAGCAGCATGTGTTCATTTTTATTTGACAGCAAACAACCTGAAGATCTAGAGAGCACATCCAATCGTCCTTCTGAAGGAGAGGCAGAATGTACTAAGCCATGACCATCCGAAATTGGAATTCTTTATAAATTGGTTCACACAACTGAGATCCAAAATGAGTCTCAGATCCCGTGTTTTCCTTGGCACTAAAAAGAACCTTGAGTATATTCCGGATCTTCTTTGGTCTGGGGGGGCCTCTTGGATGAATCTTTTGTCCAGCAGCTTTTGAATTTCTAGCACTGCTTGTTCCTGCTGATTGGGCGGGAACATCGGACAGACTTTTTCTCTTCTGTGGATGCACATGGGAAACGGGAATTAAGTGTCCTCTGAATACGATCCTTTGCACCCAAGAATCTCGTGTGATGGCTGCTCAGGCTTTTGGATGTGAGAATAAGCAGCTCAAGACTACCTTCAGAGAGGGATAGTTGGGTAACCTTTCAGGAGCACTGAAAGGGCTTGTCCGAGAAAGAATCTCGAGAACCTTTATTCTGCAGACCCCCTCTGCCATAAGGGTGAAGTCTCCCATAATAGTTATTTCCTCATCTGTTTCTGGGGGAAAAATCTCCACACAATTCCTGGAAAGGCATCTGAGACATTCTGAACCACGCTTTCTTAAAACTGCATTGATTCCTTTGAAAGGTTCTTTGGGGGGTAGAAAACGATTCCCATGGCAGAAAAGGTCTTTCCATCCTTCTCACCGCAGAACAGCATGTCTTTAACTGTTGGTCCAAAGAGGGAAGATCCATCAAAGGGAGCGTTGATGAAGGATTCCTTAAAGGGTTCCACAAAACATCACACAACCGCACCAGGCATGTCTCCTAATGGCTATGCCTGAACCTGCAGCCCATGAGGAACCTTCAGCTGCATGCGAGATTAACCTCATGGACACGTTAGTAATGGACTGCAGGGTAGCCAGTCATGAGGAAAAGGATTTCTGGTCCTCTATAGATATGGATCCTAGGGGACAGTTACAGACTTCCTTGATTAAGTCTCTCTGTACCCTTGTGAAATGCATCTAATAATTCAGCGACTGTAAAGCCAAGGTCCCTGATGCATACACTCGCTTCCCGAACTTGTCCAACACTCCAGACTCCCTGTTTGGGGGTGGATGGCAGAGGAGCTCTGTTCAGCAAACTCCTTTTTAGTAGCTGCTGCAATGACCATGGCATACACAGGAAAGGCTTTCGTCCAATGTAACCTGTGTGATGGAGCACACTTGGAGATCAGTTCTACAGTGTCCAGTTCCTTCTATGCTCTGCATGAGACCAGGTCTATCAGCTCATCTGCAGGCAGAGTAACTCAAGAATTAGATGGTCCAGACCCAAAGGCTTTCAACAACACAGATTCTTCCTGGAGGAGCATGTACAGGCTGGAAGATAGACTCAAGGCTCATGGATCCAGTGGGAGACAGAGCAAGCAGAACCCTCATCTGGATCTGTGTTCTGATGAACTTCCTCATCATGCTGTCCAACTCAGAAAGACTCTGGG
This sequence comes from Protopterus annectens, assembly GCF_019279795.1. Taxonomy (NCBI): domain Eukaryota; kingdom Metazoa; phylum Chordata; order Ceratodontiformes; family Protopteridae; genus Protopterus; species Protopterus annectens. The sequence goes on along the minus strand of NC_056731.1, from coordinate 1,523,606,558 downwards.
AGGACCTAATAGGAGACGAAGTGGATGGTGGTCTTGAAGACTTTTTTGGGGTCTCTTGGAGGAATGGAGACCTCAAAATAGGAGATACCTACTCAAGGGAAAATCTCAGACAACACAGCTGAGAATACTTAGTACCTACAAGTATCGGATCAAAAGTTTTTGGATCAGAGGTCTTGGGTACCTTTGCAGGAGGCTGTAAGAAAGGTATTGACTGAGGCAACTTGGATGAAGAGCATTTCCTATGCTCTTTAACATCTTTAGATTTTTGAGAGGGAATTGAGCCCCTGATGTAGCTGTACCAGAAGCAAGAGCCAAAGCTGGAAGAACTTTGAGGATTAATTTACTCTTGCAGTCACATAACACCCTGACATTATAGTCCACACAAATACAGCAGAAGGTGTTCAGATGTGCTGGCCCCAAGATGTACATGCACTCACTGTGGGCATCAGAGTTTTGGATCTTATGGTCACAGGGAGTGTACTTTTTAAATCCGGTAGGCTTATCAGCCATACTGGAAACACAAAAGATTGGAGAGATCAGCAAGCAAAAAAATAAAAGAATTTACAATTTTTTTTTAAACAAAGGGCTATCAACTATGGTAGGTACAGAACACCTCAAAAACGGAAGAAGAGAGGTCAAAAGTCTACCAACTATGGTAGTCACAGAATACCTGAAAGAGGTAGAAACGGAAAGGTTATAAAGTTTGAAGTTTAAAAATTCACCCTACAATAGAAAAGGAATCAAAAAAGAAGGTAAGGGATCAGTACACTGAATAACTAACAAAGATAACAGAGAATACCGTATGAAATAATATTTCCCCAAACTCAAGAAGTCACAATCCCGTCCGATCTTGAAGAGCAGCAAACAAAATCTAAGGTAATTCAGTGATCAGGGGCATTATGGGTAAGGGAGGAGCTTGAGAGTCAGATCCTAGACTATAAAGAATGTGGCAGAGTCTGATATGAGGGTTGGATCTGAACCCCCCATTCATTGAGGAAAGAATGAAAATGAGATCAGATCAAACATTGTTTTTTTTTTTTGTTATTATTATTGCCCCAGGTATCTCTTTATAATAGGGAGGACAAATAGCTTTGTTGATCAACAACTTTTCTTAACCACTGCTAGAGCCAGTGGCCTATTTATTAGCCAGGGAAGTACACTATCCTTCATGTGGACTGAGCAGCAGCTCTAGAATGATCTGATCTTTGTGCACTAACTGTTTGGCACTTAAGAGAAAGTTCAGTTTTGTACCTACCATAAATGTAGATGTCCAATAGATATGCAACTGCAGTCCTGACATATGGGTTGTCCTGCCTCAGGCAGCCCTTCGGTCGGCCAGATTCCAAAGTCTGGGTCCGGCATCGGCCGATGTCGCCTCCTCCCCGACGTCAGAGCGGCTGGAGTATAAAGGCATCAGCCGACGCCATCTTCTTCAGTGTTTCTTGCCCCAGATGCCAGGTGCCCTCCAAGGAAGGCTAAATTTTGTGAATGGATAAACAGATAAAACCAGACATGCACAACAGTAATAAACAGATACATCATAATATATGTATATATATATATCCCCAGCTGATAGGAAAGGGGAGAAAGGACCCAAAAAGGGGAAAACAGAGGGGTAGGAGGGAGGGAAAACCTGACTGCAGTTGCATATCTATCGGACATCTACATTTATGCTAGGTACAAAACTGTACTATGTCCTTCAAGAATGCAACTGCAGTCCTGACATATGGGTTGAATACCATAGCCAAGCTGGGGGTGGTAGGACTAAGCAAGAGATGGTGTAGCTAGAAGGCCCTGCAGGACTGCCGAAGCAAAGCCTGCTTGGGATCTGGAGTATAATGGCAGGTTGTAGTGTTTGGTAAATGTATGCACGGAGCTCCATGTAGCAGCCTCTAGAATGTCTTTTGTAGCCACTCCTCTTAGAAAAGCTGTGGATGTGGCCATAGCTCTGGTGGAGTGTGGCCTAATATTAGCTGGCACACTTTTTCCATGAAAAGAATAACAGAATCTGATGCAGTGTCCAATCCATTTTGAGATAGTTTGTTTGGTGACTGCTTTTCCTTGCACTCCCGCAGCATAGGCTACAAACAGTTGGTCAGACTTCCTGGTGGACTTTGTCCTGTCCAAGTAGTAGCGTAGTTGTCTGTGAATGTCTAAAGTATGCAGCAGCTTTTCCCCTTTATTTTGAGGGTTAGGAAAGAAAGTAGGCAGGTGAATTGCTTGGTTTAGAGACACTCTGGATATCACCTTAGGCATGAATGAAGGATTGGTCCTAAGGGAAACTCTGTCCTGATGAAAGATGAGAAAAGGAGGAACTGCCATGAGGGCCTGTATCTCCGAGACTCTTCTTGCTGAGGTGACTGCCAACAGGAAAACTGTTTTCCAACAGAGAAATTGCATTTCTGAAGATGCTGCTGGTTCAAAAGGAGGAAGAGTTAATTTTTCCAAGACGTAATTGAGGTCCCATGCAGGAATTGGTTGCTTCCTTGGAGGTTTGATATTCTTTATGCCTCTTAGAAGCTGTCTTAGCAAGGGATGGGAAAACACAGGTGGGTCACAGTTGTAATGTGCTGAGATAGCTGAAGCATGGATTTTGATGGAATAGTATGAGAGGCCACTGTGAAACATTTCTGCCAAGTATTCTAATATCTGAGGTATGTTCATCAGTGATACATCCTGGCCCTTGTTGACATTCCAGATGGTGAATCTCTTCCATTTGGCCGAATAGGTATTTCTGGTGGAGGGTCTGCGTGCCTCCAGCAAAATTTCCTGAACTTTTTCAGAGAGGGAGTCATGGGTCTGAGTCATGGAACTCTCCAAGCTGTCAGCTTTAAGGTTTGCAGGTTCTGATGAACAGTCTTGTAACTGTGTTGAGTCAGGAGCAGAGGCCATTGAGGCAAGGGCCACGGTTTGGTGTGAGTTATGCTCAGTAGTAGTGGATACCAGTGTTGCCTTGGCCAGTCTGGAGCTATCAAGATTCCTCTTGGTTGTTCTGCCTTGATCTTCAGTAACACCTTGGTGAGCAAGGGTAGCGGAGGGAATGCATAAATTGTTAGAGCATTCCAGCTAAAGGAAAGAGCATCCGTTCTCCAAGCTAGAGGATGGTGTATCCTTGTGCAGAACCTTTCCAGGTGATGATTGAGATGAGATGCAAAGAGGTCTATGTCTGGTCTTCCCCATGCAGATGCTATTTGTGAGAAAATGCGTGGGTGTAGCATCCATTCGTGTGGATCCAAGAAATTTCTGCTCAACCTGTCTGCCAGAACATTGTCCTTGCCCGGAACAAACTGGGATTGCAAGTAGATGTTCAGTTTCAGGGACTTTTCCCAAAGAATCATTGTTAGTCTGCAGAGGGGGTAGGAATGAGTGCCCCCTTGTTTGTTTATGTACCACATGACGGTGGTGTTGTCTGTCCTTATTAGTAGATGACCTTGCTGAAGAGATTTTCCAAAGGCTTCTACTGCATGTATCACTACCAACATCTCTTTTTGATTTATGTGCTGATGCATCTCCATGGGAGTCCATTGCCCTTGAATGCATCTGCCGTCCATGTGCGCTCCCCATCCATGGTCTGAGGCGTCTGTTGTAATAGTTTGACTTGCTGGAGGTTTGTTGAAAAGCATGCCTTCGTTTAAGTGACTTGCTTGAGCCCACCACAAAAATTCCCTTTGCAGGCATGGTATGAGTGGTATTATGTCTTCTAGGTTGTGGCTGTGTTGCGACCACAAGCTTTTTAGGTATCATTGCAGCTTTCTCATGTGTAGTCTTGCCAGAGGGATTAGAAGAATACAAGATGCCATGAACCCCAGGGCCTGCAGGGTCTTCCTTGCGGTCAGGTGGGTTAATTTTCCTAGGCCTTTGAAGTAAGCTGTTAAATGCTCTTGTTTCACGTCTGTGAGGAAAGCCATTTGTAGCTGTGTGTCCAGTTTTGCTCCTAGAAAAGTAATCTCTTGGGATGGCAGTAATTCTTGATTTCTGAATGTTGACTGTGTATCCCAAAGCCTGCAGCAATTGAATGACGTAATCCAAGTGTTTTATCAAGGTCTGTTTGCTGTCTGCTTGTATTAGGCAGTCGTCCAGGTAAGGGTATATTTGAATCCCCTGGAGTCTGCAATGTGCCACTACTGATGCCAGGCATTTCGTGAATACTCCTGGCGCGGCAATGCTGAGAATTGATAGTGCTCTGTTCCTGCAAGAAATCTGAGGTATCTTCTGCAACTGTGTCTGATAGGGACATGCAGGTATGCCTCCTTGAGGTCCAGAGTAACCAGCCAAGACCCCTTGCCCAGCATGGGAAGAAGTTGCTGTAACGTCAGCATCTTGAATTTTGGCACCATGAGAAAAGTATTTAGAACGGACAAGTCCAATATAGGCCTCCATTGTTTTTCTTTTCTTGGAACAAGGAACAGTCTTGAATAAAATCCCTGGCCTTGTTCCTGAGGAGGAACCTTCTCTATTGCTTTTATTTGTAACAGCTTTGAGACTTCTATGAGTGCCTCTGCCCTTTGATTTTGTGGCAGGTTTGGCATGCCTTGTCCTGTTGGTAAGGTATGGAAGTGGAACCTGTAACCTCTGTCTATTATGTCCAGAATCCAATTGTCCTTTGTTATAATGTGCCAGTTTTTTGAGAATAGAGATCATTTTCCGCCTAGGGGTGCTTCTCTTTGAGCCTTGGTAGGCGGAGTGAAAGGTAAGTCATTGTGATTGTCCCTGTGGTGCAGGTGAACTACCTGTGCCACTTCTCTGATTTTGTGGTTGCCACTGGCATCCCCTGTAGGAGCCTCGGTATTGCCCTCTACCTCGTGCACGCCTGTTCTTTCCCCTTTGAAACTTGTCAGAGTCTGGAAAGGACCAATTCTTTGAAGGCCAATTCCTGCTGAACCTTGGTGGCTGAACCTGGAGGAAATCCTTTACTGTCTGTACTGATTTTGCCTTCTCCTCAATAGATTTCAACACATCCTGAGCATTAGTACCAAAAAGCTTCTGTTTATCCAGAGGTGCGTCCAGGAGCTTTACTTTAACATGATCTGGCAGTGGCTGTTCTTTCAACCAAGCATGTCTATGGATAACAGCCCCTGTCATAGCTGCCCTACATGAAGCCTCCAATGCATCATAAATACACTGTAGAAAATGATTACTAACCTGCTGGGTATTATGAACCAAATCCTGCAATGCCTTTCTATCTATAGGCTCAGGAGAGGCTATCTTTTTCTGCAAATCATCCAGTAAATAATCCTGGTACTGAAACATATGAAAAAGGCAGTTAAGTGACCTCATGGCAAGGGTGGAAGAGGTATAAACTTTTTTACCCCATCTCTCCAGGGACCTTGCTTCCCTGTCAGCTGGCAGTGGATTCTTGGCTGAGGAGGTAGCCACTCCTTTGGGGCCCTGTGAAATAGTTTCTAGATCCACAGAGTGGGCCTTAAAGAGATGCTTGTGAGTGTCAGGGACGTTGTAATATGCGTCTGGCTTGACAGGAGCAGGAGGGAGAGAATCAGGGGAAGCACTGGAGTCAGAGAAAACATCATCCAGGACATCTAAAACTGGAGGGATAGCTAAAGGTCTGTGCTGGGGTAACTTAAGAAAAGTACGTAGCCTTTTCCTAGAATCAGAAAATTCCTGACCCTGCCACTTAAAATGTTCCCTCATGGAGTGGAGGACTTCACCGAAGGAAAAATCCTCTGGAGGAGAGGCAGAGGGAATAGATTCCTCAGCATCAGAGTCCTCATAGGCCTGGAAGGATTCTTCTTGGGTATCTGAATGCTCTGAATCCCCAGAGGCTTCATCTGAAGAGAGGTTGTCTGCCTGCTCAGTTCTAGGCCTTTTTTCTGCAGGCGGCTGAGAACCTCTGTCTGGGTGAGGCTGAGACCCCCTGATAAGAGAGATTAAGTCTGCAGCCAGAGAAATGATTTGTCTGTCAGAAGAAGGGGCCTGAGAAGTACGTTTAGGATGGGCCTTGGCCTGGCTGGCAGCCTTAGCACGTGCAAAGGCCTTGATTGACATGGATACAGGAGGCCTAGCTGCCCCACGTGCAGGGGTAACTTTGTCCACGGGAATGGTGTCAGGTAGATCCAGAACTTCGGTTTCCGGAGGAAAATCAACAACCGGCACCGGTGTGGTCTCCGAGACCGAGGGATGAGTTAACGCGGTGTCGTCGGCCTGGAGCGGTTGAATTACCGCTTCCGAAGGGACCGAAGCACTTGCGGAGGGCTTAGGCATTATATCGGTGGAAGTTGCGGGCCGAGGATGTCGGTCCCGGTCCTTTCGTTTTTTGGTAGTTTGTGCTGTCGGTTGTTCTGACGGCATGTTGTAAGCATAGGATTCGCCAAAAAAGTCTTCGGCAAACTCTGCCCGGCGCCTGAGAGTGCGCTTATTAAAGCAAGCACAGGCCGAGACGTCGTGATCTGGGCCCAGGCAAGGGAGGCAGTAAGAATGGAAGTCCTTATGAGGTATTTGTTTACCACAAGACAAACAATTATTAACTTTCTCAATTTGTTCTGACATCGGCTGAGGCAAGAAAAAATGTTCCCCAATGGGGTACTTAGCTTTTAGATGACTTCGGTCTGCGAACTGCTTCTGCTTCAGGCACCGCGCGGCAAGAAAGACTGAAGAAGATGGCGTCGGCTGATGCCTTTATACTCCAGCCGCTCTGACGTCGGGGAGGAGGCGACATCGGCAGACGCCGGACCCAGACTTTGGAATCTGTCCGACCGAAGGGCTGCCTGAGGCAGGACAACCCATATGTCAGGACTGCAGTTGCATTCTTGAAGGATATCTATCCTGCGTACTGACTGTATCAATTCTCTCAACTGGACTATTTGACAGGTCAGAAGTGTCCTAAACTTGAGCTTCTCTGCTCTTTTCATCTACTGGGTAAATATGATTTCAGTGGGGGAAGTGGATACCTTTTTCAATGTACAGCTTATTCTCAGACTCTTGTTATGATCAAGACAGGTTTGGTGACAACAGGTGAAATCTCCCTGAGAATCAGTCTGGGTTTCTGTTTCAACCATACCTCAGTCATCATACATTTGGTACAAACAACATTTTCATTCTTTCTAGCCATCCGAGGTGACAGCAAGTACTTTACACAAGTTACATGGAGTTAAACAACCTCTAGCTGTTCAGATCTTCAAAACAAAATGTGCCCATTTCTTCCATTTTGTCCAAAAAAAATTATAGTGTATGCTAATATGTTGACAAAATACAGTGGCTGCTGCAGACTTCAAAGCAATGGGGGCAGCAGTAAGCAAATGAATGGGTGGGGCTCTACTGCAGCAAGTCAATGACCACTGCTTATGGTCAAACAGATGGCTCATTCACATTAATCCACATACTGCCTCAGTATGTACCCACTCATTACGGCCACTCTACCAACTATATATACCTTAAGTGGGTGCAATCAGCAAGGCCAGCCTTAGGTAAAATAGAGCCCTAACAAAGAAATCCATGGGCATTTCCTGTTGCCCAGTAATCCACCCTGCATTTCATCAATGCCCTCCCCTAGGTTACCTTCATCCTAGCCTCAAACTATACAGGGCACATTACTTGTTTCTTGCTTTTTCACACTTTATCTCACTTTTTAGGTCTATTCATGCTTTTAACACATTCTAACTGATCAAGATTCTACTGTAATTAAGTTTGGAGGAGGTAACTGAATTAAACTGGAAGTCCGAGGACTGCTCCTAGAGGTCTCAGAGGTCTGGAAACTCTAATGTTCATCTTAGAAATTTGTATAACTTTCTGATTTAATGATAACCTATACAAAAAAAAAAAAATCATGACCGAAAAAAGATGTTTAGTCTCATTTTTTTTCTTCCTCTTCCAAGGAAAAAGTCGTGCCTAATGTTCAAAGCTAAAAAAATAGTAGCTTCCCAAATAAATGGGTACATTTTTGTAGGTTCATAGGTAATTACTAGGCTAATGATCCTAAAGGGCCTTTTTAAACATAGCCATATTTCCCAAAGTCTTCCCCTATCAAAATTTGACCTATGTACCCTTTGCTTCTCAATCCCTTGCTTAAACACCCCACCAACTCTCCTTCCCTTTTTCAGAACATAAATATATCCTACCTATGAATAGTACCAGCATTCCTTCTCTTCCAAAAAAAAAACAGTTATATTCAGCATACTACTCTGGGTTAGACAAAGTAAAAGCACAAGTGGCAATAGGCATATATTACACAGGTGACAGTCTAGGAAAAGAAACCAAAGCACATAGATAAAACCTAAGAAGAGATAAAGAACACATGTAGCTTCCATACAGAAAGAATCAAGCAGACTAAAAACTCAGCAGAAGAACCAAGTGCTATTAGATTGCAGCACTAGTTGAAATGACACACAGTCAGTGATTAGTTGCTATCACACATATCCTGCCCATACTGACACAGTCATTCACTAAGTGCAATGCTGATGTCTCTGACTGTGGTGGAAAGTGAAAAAATATGCATACTACTTCTGCAAAGACAGAATAACAGATGACCAGATAAACCCCTGTACCCAGCAATTAAAACCAAATTTACTGACTGCCTGTATCTCAGAGATCAGAATGTAATAAAATATAAATGATTACAAATTATAGTCACAGCAGTTTATTTTAACGTTCCTCATCCCCCGCACAATAAGATGTGACCATCAGTTACAGCCATCTGTTCATACCTCTCAATCTCTTATAGCAAGAAATCTGACAAAGCCATAAATAATGGGGGGCAAAGGTCCAAAAATAGGGACACTTTTTAAATACTGCTCTAACAAACTTAGGAAGTTGACAGAATAACACGTTTTCTGAAGAGTAAGACGTCTGCAACTCAAATGTCTGATTATTTTATGACATCAACCTTCAGTGACTTGCCGGAAAACCACAAATTTATGAGAAACAGACCAAAAAATATGATGCAAAAATCTGGACGTTCTGTAAAAATCTGTAGAGTTGAGAGGTATGCAACTGTATGACTATGAACACCTCAGAGTTTTTATTAAGATCAACTGAATGAATAAAGTTTAGAAGATTTAGGACTTCTGCTTGGAAGTATTTGCATAAATATTTTTATACTCCAAGCAGACTCCAATTAAAAATTTTCCTCACGTAGATGGCAAATGTTGGAGGTGTGATGGGGAAGAAAGATGCAACTGGACGCATTTGTTTTGGGAGTATAATGAGTTGGCAGACTTCAAAAATTCCCTACTGAGTACTGTGTCAGAAATATTGGGTGAGCAAATGGACGTAACTAAGGAAATGATTTTCTAAGCTACGATACAAGATCTGAATGCCTAGACATAGCAATAATTGTAATGGCTGCCAAAAAAAGCACCAACTAGAAAAAGGCTAAACTGCCAATTATATTGCAACAGAGATAAAGGAACTGGAAGTGGGATCTTTAGAAAAGGGTAGGAGCAAATTCCATAGAAAAAAATAAATTGTGGGAACAAATGCATGTAGAATAATATTTTGGAGAAGGAGTGAGATTTAAAGGAAGGCAGGAATTGAGCAATTTATATAATGCTGGATTGATGACAGTTACGTTTGTAACTAGGAATATGTTAATATAGTTTATTTTCTTTTATATAAATGTATGCTTGCCTATGTCTTAAATAATAATTTAATAAAGGTGCTAAAAAAGAAAAAAAAATAAATAAATGGATAAACTCTCACACAGGAATTGATCCTCTTTTCAGTTCACTGCTGTCAAAATACAGTGCAACCCACTCCACAGTTGGCCACCACATATGTCTAAACTTCTTATCGCTTAAGGAGAATGCCAGAAGATAACAATGGACAAGGAACCAAAACCAGTGGCAGCTACTGCCTTTATGCACTTTGAAACTTTCTACTAAAACAGACTATGCATTAGCATGCTTTTTTGAAGGATGTTAAACTGATACAAAATTCAAATGTCATTATTTAGTGACTGCAATCTTCATTAACTAGAAAAAAGCAACAAACCTTATGAGAAACAGACCAAAATATGAGGCAAAAAAAGAGAGAGAAATTCTGTTACATCAAGGACAACTCGACCATCTACTCCCTCCATGGTTGCATGCGAGTGCGTGTGCGCACACACACAAAGATGAGATTTATTTATTTATTTTACATTTGTTGACCGGGCTAGTCTAACTGGATATATGTCCATTTTCAGTAGAGGCCCAAGGAGAAAAGCACAGAGAAAAAAATGTATTATAGATAGAGTCTACAGAAAATAGTGGCAAAAACAATACAATTACATAAGTATGAAACTGATTAGTAATATGTTTTAGCAACAATTTTTAAAGTTACAAATAGTAAAAAAAACATATTGGTTTTATCAAGTTGTATAAAAAAAATAAACAAAAACATTTAATGTACATGAGTTTATGCTGCACAGTAAAAAGGGAAAAAGAAAAAAATGTAATTGAATCAAAAGAAAAAAAATGTAGAGGATAGGGAAGTACCGGAAAAAATGTTTTTAGTGGATACGTATTTAGAGAAAGGGAGAAATAGTATCCGTTAGGATTGGTGCAGGAGCAGGTCCATTTGTTTTTAATGAAGATTTTCAGTTGTTTTTTGAAAAGGTTAGTGGAAGTAAAGGATGTAATTTCTCTTGGAAGTTTGTTCCAAGTATTTCCAACAGCACTGGAGAACAGGCAGTCCCCAAATTTGTTGTTGGATTTTATGGCGGCTACTTGTAGTTTTTTTAGCAGATCTTAAAGTTGGAAGATTTTTATAGGAGTTAAAAAGGTTACAGAGTATGGGAGTATTTGTAGGATGATGTAAAATGTTGTGGATAAAAATAATTTGCTGGAAGAGAAGTTGGTTTTGTACTTCTAGCCATCCCAGAAGTTTAAGATTATGGCAATGGTGGGTACGGAAAGGGGCACCGGTGGCACATCTGGCTATGTTGTTGTACGAGGTTGCTAGTTTATTCAGATTGCTTTTGGACAGGTTAGTGTAGATAGGGGAGGCATAGAGAAGGGTGGAAAAAAGGTGGGTTTGGGCAACAGAAATCTTAGCTGAGGGTGTGAGAAAGGGTTTGATTCTACAGAGGAATCCAAGTTTTCTGTTAACTGATTTAATAGTTGAGTTAATGTGTGAGTCAAAGTTGACATTGTTATCTACTGTTACACCCAGGAGTTTAGTGGTGGTGTCGGGAGTAATTTCTGTGCCATTATTTGATATAAGTACGAAATTTATGGGGGGGGGACTTCTGTGTGGGTGTGAACAGCAATAATTTAGTTTTATTTGGGTTAAGGAGGAGACATCTTTGATGGAACTAGTTTTCCACTAAGGTAAAGGTTGTTTGTGTACTGGTTTGTAGTTGAGCTGGGGAGGATGCTGTACATATCAAGGTCGAATCAGCAGCATATTGAATGCATGTAGTTTGGGGAATGGAGGTTTTCATATAGTTAATGAAGATAGTGAAGAGGAGTGGTCCAAGAATTGATCCTTGTGAGATTCCAATGATGATTGGAAGCTTAGAGGATAAGTTATTGTCCCACAGGACTGCTTGTTTTCTGTTATCTAGGTAGGACTGGAACCACTGTACTAATTGAGAATCAAGAGAAAGTGATTTAAGTAGACCTATCAATAGTTGGTGGTTAACCATATCAAAGGCCTTTGAGAAGTCTATGAAAAGTGCAGAAGATAGCAGTTTAGAATTCCTATTTTTATTAATGCAGTCTGTAAAGGATAGAAGAGCAGTTGTGGTACTATGGTGTGGTCTGAAACCATGTTGGCAGTCCACTAATATTTTATTTTGGAGGAGATAATGCAGTAGTTGACAGTGTATACATCTCTCCATAATTTTTGTTAGGGGAGAGAGAAGGGCTATAGGGCGGACGTTTGCTAATTCATTTGAGGTACCTCCCTTATGCAAAGGGATGATATGAGAGACTTTCCAGATGGATGGGACATAGTATTCAGAAATGGTTCTGTTTATTAAGATAGAAATAGGGTAGGCAAGTACATCTGCTGCAATTTGCAGGTATTCGGCTGGGAGGAGGTCAGCTGATGGTGTACATGGTTTACGTTTTAGAAGCAAGGAGTGAATGACAGATGTTGGAACAGGCTGGAGGTTGAGTGTTTGGGGCAAGGTGGTTGGTGAGGGTAATTTGGTGGTGATCGCAGGTGGCAAGGTATTTGCTAGTGATTGGACTGTTTCAGAGAAAAATATATTAAAGGTGTCAGCAATTTGGTTGGGAGACGTTTGAGTTAAGTTAGAGGGGGGGTAAGTGTTTTGGACTGTCCTGGGTGGAGTAGTTTATTGGAGTAGTTTATTGATTCCTGACCAAAACTTTTGTGGGTTTTGCTGTTGGGTTTGTTGGAGTTTTAGGTAGTATTTTTTTTTTTGTCAAGGTATATAGATTTTTTTTGTGGTATTACGAAGTTCTCTAAATTTTAGGTGGTAAGTTGGGTTTTTAGTTTTTCTCCATTTGGACCAGAGTTTATTTCTTAGCTGGATGTTTAGCCTAGTATCCTTAGAGAGCCATGGAGCTGGTTTGTTTTTGATTCTAACAGTGCAAGTGGGAGCATGGTGATCTAAGATTTGCAAAAATGTTTTGTTAAAGAATTATATGGCTTCATCAAGAGATAGGTATTTAGGGAAAACCAATTACAAGCTTTGAGCTCAGCTTGGAAGTTAGCTGGGTTGAGATTTTTCTTGTTTCTGGTAGTTCTAAAAGCTATTTGATTGTGAATATGGGTCTTTTGCATAGAAATGAAAGTAAAAGAATGGTCGCTTATATCGTCTGGGAGTATACCTGTTTTATAGGCAAGGGGGTTGCTATTTACTAGTATCCAATCTAAGGTGGTTTGTTTCTTGCTAGGTTTATGGGTTCTGGTAGGGAAGGTAATGGTTTGATAGAAGCCAAAGAGATTTATATGAGTAGTAGGGTTGGCAGAGGTACAGCCATTCCAGTCAATATTAAAGTCTCCAAGGAGTATGCTTTCTTGAGGTAGGGACTTGGAAAGCCAGCTAAGGGTATTTTCAAGAGTGCTAATGTTATTTCCTGGTGGGATACATGAGCATAGAATGTATAAAGCTTTATTTGGATTAATTTGGAACTTCAAGGTAAGAATTTCAGCATAATTAGGTGATGGTGGATGTATATCTAGTGATGTGACCTTCAATTCAGATTTGAATAGTATTGCAACCCCACCACCCTTTTTATTAAGACAGTCAAGTCTGAGAATGTTATAACGTGCGGGGATAATGTCATTGTCTTTAGCCGAGGGTTTAAGCTAAGTTTCAGTAAGGCATAAGATGTCAATGGAATAGGTGTCTGATAGGGCATGTAGCTGGGTAATTTTATTGTTTACACTGCGTATGTTGAGGTGACTAATTAAAGCCATTTTGTATGACTGCACACCTTAGAATTTTAACTGTAATCAAATTAATATTATCCATAAATAACTGCCATACAGGAGTTTATCCTGTCAGCTCACTGCTGCCAGAATACAGTGTGCAACTTAATGCACCCAACCCCTTATCTCTGAATCTCTTAGCTCATGAGTCAAAGATAAAGTTAAGATAATGGTGGACAATAGAGGAGGGACAACTATGGCCTTTACATATTTATAAACTGGATAACATAACAGGCTTTGTATTAGCATATTTTAGAAGGCTATTAAACCTGAAACTCTAATTTAGTCATTACAATCCTCACTGATTTGACAAAAAAGCAGCAAACTTTACAAAGAACAAAAAATATGAGCGAAAACATCTGAGAAATTCTGTGACATCAGGGTCACCTAAGAGTATCTACCCGCCCCAACACACACACCTAAACATGACTATCGAATGAATGACTGTATACCTCAGATCCGGTTTAGACTTATACTTTAAGTTTAGGAAACACTGGTAATGGCAGAGGTACCAGCCCAGGCACAGCATCATAAAGCACTTGGAAAAAACTACCTAAAAGCAAATATCAAAAGCAGACACTGCTGTGATACAAGATTTAACAAAACCTGGTAGGGCTACGCCTTCCTACACAAAATAAAAATAAACAAGAGAAGTCTATCAGGCATATAATAATTGTACAAGAGAGGTTTTTATCTCACCTATTTACAAAACAAGCAAAATGCAATTTATTAGTCTAGGGGTGGGTAGGGATTTCTTGACATAAATTATACAGCACTTAACATTGTATCGATGCAAATAAAAATGTGCATAAAGCCAGCTTGATGATGTATAGGTAGGACATCCATCTAGACTACCAGTGAACTGAGATAAGTAATGGGCTCAGGTCACAAATAAGGTTAGAGGGGGACAGCATAAAATGAAGCAGATAATGGCCAACTCTCCTGTTCCAGGGGAAGGGCTGGTGAACATGATATGTCTGGATAGCCTCTAGTGAAGACTAGGAACCATATAGTACTTCACAGGGTACAACAGGAGCTAACAATTTCTATGAATGTGTCTATAATTGGATGGCGCAGTGGTGTAGCAGTTAGCGTTGTCATCTCGCAGCAAAAGGTTCTCTGGTTCGATTCTCAGCTGGGGTGCCTTCTGTGTGGAGTCTGAATGTCCTCCTTGCATTCGTGTGGGTTTCCTCCAGGTGCTCTGGTTTCCTTCCATGTTACAAAGGCATGCATCTGAAGTGTTTCTCCCCGGGCCTCTGCTGAAAATAGGCTCTGTCCTTAGTCAGACATTCCTGATAAACAAATGTCAAATAAATGAAGAGGCGGGCAATACTTCTGACGCCATAGTCCTGAAGTTCTGAAATGTGACAGGTCAACATAACAGCTACAAGGACTGCAGCTTGTTCAAAAAATATTTCAACACAGAGGAAAAAAGGGGCTCAAAGGAGTGTGTGTGATCCCCTCTAGGACACAGGGAAATCCCATGATAAAGCCTTGCAAATGATGTCTTGCCGACTAACAGATCAACCTTGAATTAGATCATGGAATGCCAAAATAGCACATTGATGGACCTTTACAGAAAAATACTGTACACCACAATTAGAAAAGTTGATCTGGTAATCAAAAGCAATGGGGTAAGGCAAGACAACTGATGCAATCCTCTACTATGGTCATGACAAGCAAATGGATTACACACAGAACTGTACAGTCTTAATGGAGCTTTCATGGACCAACAGGAGCATACAGGAAGAGTTAGCTTAAACTCCACCATCTGATGCCACTACATTATCAAGATTCAAGGACTCAGATGTAACATTCAAGGAGGTCAAAAAGATCCAGTAAGACACTGGCATACACTTTAGTTCCTGGGAAGTCTACAGAAAAAATCAAGGGCCACTAAGGACTGCTGTTGGAGAAGGGAATAAAAAATCTCAAAGTTTGTAGAACTACTGTTAAGAATCACCTCTTGAGAGTCCTGACAGGCCTTCAACAGGACACTGCAGAACAGCAAAAATGTGTAAACATACTTTCTTTTACATGGACAAGACAAGGCACCCAAAGTGACTCACAATCTGACTTTAAAGAACAGAATCAAACTCCACATTAATGCCTGGAATTCAAAGATCCTTCTGGCAGAACAGTTAACAAGACGAGTATCTTCCAAGATGGAAACTAATGAGGTGCAAACACAGCTAGCTCAAAGGGATTTAGAATTAACTTCTCTGTGACACAGTTAAGATCGTACAGTTGGAAGAATCTGCTATCGGAGGTTTAAGGCACAGGACTCCTTTTAGGAGCTGCTTAACAGAAAGCTGCTACTCCAAGACTGGATCCATGGTGAGACAGGATGAGGTAGCAGAAGCATGGACTTGTAATGATGCATAAAAAGAAGTTATGTACTCACCATAACTTTCCATCTGAGCAGCTATACTTCATTTTTCTGCAACCTGTGGGTATACGGATCCGTATCGGATCCGAGCCGGCAACTTGTTTTTTTCTAGCATCTGCTCCAAGCTCCGAGCTCCTCCCCTTACCCATAATGTCCTACCATCTCCTATCTTCCCCTCAGATCAAGTTTGCTGCAACTAAAAATATATATGCAACTCAACCCAATAAACCAACCCTGAAAACAGGATAAGGTCCGGGGGACAGAGCGAGGGAATGTTGCAGAAAAATTAAGTATAACTACTCAGATGGAACGTTATGGTGAGTACATAACTTCTTTATCTGAAGTAGTTAACTTCATTTTATCTGCAACCTGTGAGAGAGAGTCCCCAGCTACTCCGATCCTGGGAGGCCCTTATGGAAGGATATTCCTGAGCACCGCAGAGCCAAAGGATGATCTTCCCCTCAAAATCAGATCCAACTTGTAATGGGAAATGAAGGTATGTGAATTGGCCCATGTCGCTGCTGCACAAATATAATCCAAAGGCACCCTAGACCAAAAAGCAGCAGAAGTCGCCATGGACCTGGTAGAGTGAGCCTTAACAATACCAGGAGGAGATAAACCTTTTGCTTTGTAGGCATGTTAAATGCAAAGAGTGATCCATCTGGCTAAAGAAACTTTAGAAATAGCTTTTCCCATAAAAACTTTGAAAAAGGAAACAGACAATTGGTCAGTCTTGCGGAAAGACTTTGTTCTATGAAGATAAAAATGAAGTTGTCTATAAACATCTAACAAATGGAGTTTGTATTCACCTTTATTTTGGAAGTTGGGAAAGAAAACGGGCAGATTAATGGACTGGTTTATGTTTGCTTCAGATGCCACTTTAGGTAAGAAGGAAGGGTGAGTACAGAGGGAGACCCTATCCTTATGGAAGACCAAATACGGAGGCATGGCAGACAAAGCTTGAAGCTCAGAAACTCTCCTAGCCGATGTGATGGCGACTAGGAAAGCTGTCTTCCAGTACAAAAATTTCAAGTCCACCGAAGCTGCAGGTTCAAAAGGAGGCGCCACCAATGCATGTAAAACAAAATTAAGCTTCCAAGGAGGTACAGAATCCTTGACAGGAGGCTGTTACAGAAAAGTACCTTTACGAAAAGCCTTACACAGCCTAGAGGAGGCTAAGGCCATGTTGTCTTCACCAACGTGAAAACTGGAAATGGCTGCCAATTTTACTTTCACTGTGGAGGAACTAGCTCCTTGCTGAAAGATACCAGACAGGAAGTCCAACACCGCTGGAACAGGGGCTGTAAAGGGATCAATTTTTCTCTGTGAGGCCCAAATGGAAAAGCGCTTCCATTTACTGCAATAAAGTTTCCTAGTGGAGTCTTTAAGAGAGGCCACCAGAATGGATTTTACCAGGGATGAAAGACCGAGAGTCCTGGCAATTAACGGAACTGGAGCAACCAAGCTGTTAGCTTGAGGCTGCCCAGATTGGGCGGACGTGTCCCCAACGGATGGGAAATTAGATCCGGGCAGGGATCCAGAACCCACGGGGGAACTAAGAGATGAGACCAAAGGAATGGGAACAAAACCTGACGAGGCCAGAATGGGACAATGAGGATCACTTTGCACTGTAGCCAGCAAGCTTTCTGAAGAAACTTTGGAATGAGTGGTAAAGATGGATAAGCATGCAGAAGCCTGGGGGGCCAAGCATGGACTAGAGCATCTCTGGGGACTTCCCCTGGTGAGGAAATCAGAGCGAAGAACTCGCTGCACTTCACATTGGAAGGAGATGCTAAAAGATTGCAGCAAGGCTGGCCCCATGCAAGGAAGATCTCCTCCACTACTGACTGTTCCAGAGACTGCTCATAAGGCATCAGAATGGCCCGATTCAATCTGTCCGCTCAAACGTTGGAGCACCCCGGGATGTGCATTGCTATCAGAAACCGACCGGGGGAAATCGCCCATTCCCACACTCTCATGGCCTTGCGAAATAGCGAGTAGGATCTGGTTCCCCCCTGCTTGTTGATATACCAGACAACCGACATGTTGTCTGACTGAATTGCAATCAATCCTAGAGGGAGGACTGCGTGAAAGGCTTCCAATGCTAAAAGCACTGCATTTATCTCTAGAACATTTATGTGCAAATTGGTCTCTGCCTGGGACCACGTGCCTTAGACTGTCCTTCCCGAACAGTGTCCCCCCCACCCGAGTTGGGAGGCGTCCGTGGTCACTGTGGTTTGGACTGGAGGTGATGCAAAGGGGCATCCTTTTGATATCTCCAGTGAACTTAACCACCAAAGAAGAGATGTCCTGCAGACGTGTCTGATCTTGATTGGAAATTCCATGGGCAGGTCTAGCCAAGACCATTGAACAGCCAGAGTCCATTGAAGAACCCGCATGTGAAGGTACACAAGGGAGAATAGATATGGTGGCAGCCATGGAGCTCAGAGCC
Organism: Protopterus annectens; assembly: GCF_019279795.1. Classification (NCBI taxonomy): domain Eukaryota; kingdom Metazoa; phylum Chordata; order Ceratodontiformes; family Protopteridae; genus Protopterus; species Protopterus annectens. The sequence goes on along the minus strand of NC_056731.1, from coordinate 1,523,588,382 downwards.
CGGAGAACCTCGCTCGCATTTGAAGACTTGGAGTTCGCTATGTGGCACGTGAGATGTAGAATCCTGTCTAGAGTTAAGAATACCTTCATCTGCAAAGTGTCTAACCGTGCCCCAATGAAGTCTAGAACTTGTACTTGTACTGGTTGCAAATGGGATTTGTGAACATTGACTGTAACTCCCAGTAGATCTGCTAACTGAATGAAATAATCTCAGGCCAGACACAAGTGATGCTTGGGCGCAGCGAAGAGCCACTCGTCCAGGTATGGAAACACCTGAATACCCTGAAGCCTCAGGTGAGCCGCTACAACTGCCATTACCTTATTGAACACCCTGGAGGCTGTGGTGAGACCAAAGGGTAGGGCTCTGAACTGAAAATGACTGGCTTCCAGCCGGAAGCGCAGAAACCTCCCGGAGCTTGTGTGTATTTTGATGTGGTAGTAAGCATCCTGAAGGTCTAATGAGCACATCCAGTCGCACTTTCGGAGATAAGATAGAATGGACTGTAGGGTGACCATCCAGAATTTCTGTTTGGCTATCGACAGGTTTAATGTTGACAGATCTAGAATGGGCCTGAGGTCTCCCATCTTTTTTGGCACCAAAAAGAAACTTGAGTAGAAGCCTAATCCAGACTGATCGGGGTGGGACCTGTTCAATGGCTCGTTTGAGAAGCAGCTTTGAAACCTCTAGAGCTGTGGCCTCCCCTGTGAGCGGGCGGAACATCCGGGAGGTATTTTGTAATATTTGGAGGGACAACGAATGGAACAGAGCAACCTCTGGATATAATCTGAAGAACACAGCGATCTATCATAATGGACTCCCTTGCCGCTGGGTGTAAGGACAATCGTCCCCCGACTGCATCCAGAGTAGGACGGTCGGGCAACCCCTCAGGGCTGCTGACCGGGTCTATCAGAGAAGGGTTCCCTAGACCTGAAATTCCTGGGACCCCCTCTACCTCTGGGACGGCGTCGATCCTGTCCCCCTCTGCCTCTGGGGGAATAGCTGTCCTGAGAATCCCGGGAAAACTGAGATGTTCGGAACCACATCTTCTTCTGCCCTCTTTGATTCCTAGAGAAGGGCCGCTGAGGGTTAGAGAAGCGGACTCTGATGGCAGACAAAGTCTTCCCGTCCTTTTCGCTCTGGATAAGTGTGTCACGTACTGTCTTCCCAAAAAGGGAAGAACCGTCATAGGGAGCATTGATAAACGACACCTTGAAAGGGTCTGCGAACTGACACAATCTCAGCCAGGCATGACGCCTCATGGCTATGCCTGTTCCAGCCACCCTAGCTGCTCCTTCCATGGCATGGGAAAGGAGCCGCATAGATGTGTTTGAGAGTGACTTCAGAGCAGACACTTTCACTGAGAACAACTGTCTGCCCTGCGGCGATAAAGACTCTGGGGTCGACTCAGCAAATTCAGAAGCAAGGTCTCGCTGAAGCCAAATCACATGTGCCAAGTAATTCAGTGCAGGGATAGAAAAAAGTCGCTGAGGAGTATACGCGCTTCCCAAACCTATACACCGACCTGGACTCCTTGTCTGGAGGGTGGACTGGGGAACTCTCCTGTGCTAGTTCCTTCTTTGTGGCCGCTGTGACCAACATAGCATCAACTGGGGCTCCTTTCGACCAGGGTTGTCTGTCAGAAGGGGGAGATAAAACCTTGTCAAGGTGTTTGGGGATGGGCTCTATGGTGTCAAGATCCTTCCATGCCCTCGTGGTGATGAGGTCCACCAAGGGGTCCGCTGTTGGGGACACCCAGGAAATAGATGGGCCTGTGCCAAAGGCCTCCAGGAACACTGACTCATCCCCAGAAGGTACTGGGACTGACCAACCTCCCCTCTGGCGGAGGATCTCCATAATTTCTCCGAAGGAGACGTCTTCAGGAGGTGACCTGGGGGAACCTTCTCCTTCATCTAAGTCGGTGTCAGTAGTGAGGGACTCGGGGGAGTCCAAGTGCCTCCTTTTGTACTTGCGCTTATGGTGACCCTCTTCAGTGGGACTTTCAGAAGGGGGATCAGTGAGCCGCAGGGGTTTCCTCGGGAAAATTGACCTGGAGATCCACTGGCACTGGCTGCCCCTGAGACAGGATGAAGGGAGTCATCGCAAAATCCAGGGGGGCCTGGGTGGTATCCGAGGGGATGGTCTGGGGTCTCATTCCCTGGGAGAGAACCCTTTTCACCACTTCAAAGGCCGAGGGAGAAGCCCTCCCCAGATCTGAAGCGGGGACCGGAGCCGAAGACAGGGTAGACTGAGGTCCAAGGGAACGGATCGGATCCGAAAAGGTTGGAGCCAAAGAATCCATTCCCCTGGGTCCGACTCCCTGTCCATGGATTCGGGGAACTCAAGGTAACAGCCGGAGTCCATGTTGGAGGAACCGTCGGCGCCAAGCTACCAGCTGCAAAAAACCTCAGATCCAAGAGCCCCCGAAGCCGAAGCACGGATCGAGTTGGAGATGGTTATTTTGGAGACAGGAGATCACAATCTGGCTTCAGAAAATGAAAAACAATTGATTGGACGTTCTGAAGGTTTTGGTTTTACCTCGATGGAAACGGAGCTGCCTATGTATGTCATGCATATGCAACTGATGATATCCTATGTTTTGGAACTCTGGAAAGAAAATGGGAAGGTGAATGACCTGATTCATTTTTGTTTCAGATGTGACCTTGGGCATAAAAGGAGGTTTCTGGTCTCAGAGAGACAGGGTCCTTATGGAATATGAGGTACGGAGGCTGTATGCAAAGAGCTTGCAACTCTGAAACTTGCTTGGATGAGGTCAAGGCCACTAGTAAAGCAGTCTTCCAAGACAGGTACTGTAGATAAACCTTTGCAGATGGCTCAAAGGGCAATGACACCAGCACCTGTAGCACAAAAGTTAGGTCTCAAGTGGTAGTAGGATCCTTAACTGGTGCCAATAACAGGAACTGACCTTTCAGAAAGGCTTTGGACAATCTAGAAGCAGCTAAAGAAGAGTCTTTAAATCCTACATGGTAATGGGAAATGGCAGCAAGTTGGACTTTAACCGTAGAGGAACTGGCACCTTGGTTGAAGATACAGGCCAGGAACGCTAAGACCGAAGGTATCAAGGCAGTAAAGGCACTTAATACAATGCTGTGACGACAAATGGAAAACCTCTTCCACTTGAATACAATGCTGCGACGACAAATGGAAAACCTCTTCCACTTGCTAGCATAAATCTTTTTTGGTAGATGACTTTTGAGCGGAAAGCAAAATGTGCTTCACAGGAGAGGAAAGCCCAGGAACTCTTGCCATCATTGGAACTACAGCAGCCATGCCGTGAGCTTCAGGATAATAACTGCACTCCAGACTGGATATCAGATCTAGACAAGGATCCAAAATCTAGGGAGGGCCAACATTGTGAGACCAGAGGAGAGGAAACCAAACCTGACGAGGCCAGAAAGGAGCAATGAGGATCACTCGACACCTCAACCTTTTTGCCTCCTGAAGAAATTTCTACATGAGAGGACGAGGAGGGTAAGCATACAGCAGACTGGGGGGGGCCAAGCTTGAACTAGAGCATTTCTGGGAAGTCCTCCTTTGGGGAGAATCAGGTGAAGAACTTGCTGCACACTTGGTGTTGGAAGGAGGGGCAAAGAGATCGCAGCAAAGTAGACCCCACTTCTGGAAGATCATGTCTGCCACTGACTAATTCAGAGACCACTCGTGAGGAGACAGTATGGTCCTGCTGAGTTTGCCCGCTAAGATGTTGGAACTCCCCAGAATGTGCATTGTGATAAGAAAGCGGTGTGAAGAAATCTCCCATCCCCACAATCACAGGGAATATGATCTGGTTTCTCCTCGTTTGTTGATGTACCAGACCACTGATATTGTCCCCATCTGTATCGTAATTGGTGCTCAGGGGAGAAATGAAGTGCCTGTAACACTCAAAGTACTGCCCTCATCTCCAGAATGTTGATGTGTAAGCTGGTCTCTCATACTGACCACATCCCTTGAACAGTCCATCCTAGCCAAGCCCCACCCCCACATGAGCCGGGAGGCGTCCATGGTGACTGTGGCTACAGAAGCAGGAGCTAAGAAGGGGCAAACTTCTGTCAAGTTCTGGGGATCTAACCACAACAGAAGGGACAATTTGCAGGTTTTGGACAGGCAATGGGATGAGATAGAGTTTTGTCAAGAAGAGACCATTGTACTGCTGGGGTCCACTGAAGGATATGCATTTGTAGTCTTACAAGAAGTAGAACAACAATGGCTGCTGCCATGGACCCTAGGGCTTGAAGGATCTGAGCTACTGAAGGAACAGAAGCTTTGAGAATGACAAGAAGATGGAGCTGAAGACAGTAAATCCTATCACTGGTGAGGAAGACCTTGCACAGAGAAGTTTTTAACCATGCTCTGATAAATTCCAAAGAACGGAAAGTTTCCAACTTGGATTTTGGAAAGTTTATCATGATGCCCAGGTCAAAGTTGACTGGAGAAACTGGTCTCTGGCTAGAAGAAGCTGATGCCAGGTGGGTGCAACTAGGAGCCAGTCGTCCAGGTAGGGAAAAAAGTACAGTTGTGTACCTACCATAAATGTAGGTGTTCCGAGTGTATTCACTGTTGCAGTCATTACTCTTGGGTTATCCTGCTGGCAGGCTACCCGCAGCCGGCCAGAATTCCAAAGTCTAGGTCCGGCGTCGGTTGCTGTCACCTCCTCCCTGACGTCAGTGCTCCAGGGGTATAAAAGATGTAGCCGATGCCATTTTCTTCAGTTTTTCTTGCCCCAGATGTCAGGTGCCCCCAAAAAGGTAGGCTAAAAAATTATGCCAATAATTATGCATGCAGAAAAATAAACATTTCCTTCATCTATAAGCAAATACACCACATAGGTTGTATAAAATAGAGAAGTATAGGTAAGTACAAGCAAAGAAAAGGGGAATATGGGTGGGTAACCTGGACTGCAACAGTGAATACACTCGAACATCTACATTTATGGTAGGTACACAACTGTACTATGTTCATCGTGTTTCACTGTTGCAGTCATTACTCTTGGGTTGAATCCCAAAGCTGAGGTTGGGTGGCTGGGCCTAAATAGGATTAGGAGAGGGTATAAGACCTTGCAGAACTGCAGTGGCGAAGCCTGCTCTGGATTTAGAGTAGAGAGGTAAATGGTAGTGCTTTGTAAAAGTGTGCACTGAACTCCAAGTTGCAGCCTCTAAAATGTCTTTGGTTGGTACTCCTCTGAGAAAGGCTGCTGAAGTGGCTGCTGCCCTGGTAGAATGAGGCCTAATGCCCTCGGGCATTGATTTGCCATGTTGTGAGTAGCAGAAACGAATGCAGTGGCCTATCCATTTTGAAATAGTCTGTTTTAAGATAGGCTTTCCTTGAGATCCTGCAGCATATGCCACTAAAAATTGCTCAGTTTTTCCTGAAAGCTTTAGTTCTGTCCAAGTAGAAGCGTAGTTGTCTGTGTATGTCCAAGGAATGCAGGAGTCTCTCACCCTTATTCTGTGGGTTTGGATAAAAGGTAGGCAAATGAATGGTTTGGTTAAGGGCCATAATGGACACTACCTTAGGCATAAATGTTGGGTTCGTCCTTAGAGAAACCCTGTCTGGATGGAAAATGATGAAAGGTTCCACAGCCATGAGTGCCTATAACTTTGACACTCGTCTTGCAGAGGTTACTGCTAGGAGCAGAGCTGTTTTCCAAGATAAAAACTTTATATCAGCTGTATTGGCTGGCTCAAAAGGCAGCAGTGTGAGTTTTTCCAAGACATAATTGAGGTCCCATGTAGGTATTGGGGCTCTCCTTGGAGGTCTTATGTTTTTGGCCCCTCTGAGGTACTGCCTTAGTAATGGATGGGGAAAAAATAGGAGGTTCCGTATTGTAATGAGCTGAAATGGCAGAGGCATGAATTTTAATTGATGAAAAGGATAGGCCTTTGTCCAGCATCTCAGTTATGTATTGTAAAATCTGAGGAATATTTGGAACAGATGTGTCAATTCCTTGTGCCTGGTTCCAAGCACAGAATCTTTTCCATTTTTCTGCATAAGATTGTCTGGTACTGGGCCTCCTGGCCTCCAAAATAACATCCATCACTGCTTTAGAGAGAGGTATGTTTTGAATGGTTACATTATCCGCCATGCTGCCAGATTTAGGGTCCTGAGTTGGCTGTGCAGAATCTAATTGTTTCGCTGGGTCAGTAAGTGAGGAATTAGAGGCAATGTCCAGGCTGGGCCTTGAGACAAGCTTTTTAGGACTGGGTACCAGTGCTGGCGTGGCCAGTCTGGGGCAATCAGAATCATTCTTGGCTTCTCTTGTCTGACCTTTAGGAGTACCTTGGGGAGGAGAGGCAGAGGAGGAAAGGCATATAATGTTAGACTTTTCCAACTGAATAACAGAGCATCCACTTTCCATGCTTGCTTGTGATAAGTCCTTGTGCAGAATTTCTGTAGTTGGCAGTTGTGAGGGGAGGCAAATAGATCTATGTCTGGGCATCCCCATTCTTTTGTTATCATGCTGAAGACTTGTGGATCCAGTTTCCACTCGTGGGGATCCATGAGGTTTCTGCTTAGGTCGTCTGCCAGAGTATTGTTCTTTCCTGGCAGGAACTGTGCTTGCAGGTGTACTTGATAAGTCAATGCTGTGTCCCACAAAGTCATGGCTTGTCTGCATAGGTGGTAGGAACGTGTGCCTCCCTGCTTGTTTATGTACCACATGACTGTAGTATTGTCCGTCCTTATCAGTAGTTGTCCTGGATGGAGTAGATCCTTGAAAGCTGTCAGGGCATTCTGAACAGCTAGCATCTCTTTTTGATTGATATGTAGATGCATTTGGCTTGTGGACCATGTGCCCTGAATACATTTTCCTGTCATGTGTGCTCCCCACTTATAATCTGATGCATCTGTTGTTATTGACTGCCTGGCTGTGGGTAGAATGAATGTCTGTCCCTTGTTGAGGTGACAGGCATGTGCCCATCATTGAAACTCCAGTTGCAGGCAAGGAATGAGGGTAATTAATGCTTCCAGGCTTTGAGAATGTTGAGACTAGACACTTTTTAGGTACCATTGAAGTTTCCTCATATGCAGTCTGGCATATGGAATCAGCAGAATGCAGGATGCCATGAAGCCCAAAGCCTGCAGAATTTTTCTTGCAGATAACTGGATCTTTGCTGCCATCATTTTGAAGTAAGAAGTTAGTTGCCTTTGTATGTCTGGCGTGAGATAAGCCATCTGGGCAGTTGTATTTAAGCTTGCACCCAGGAATATTATCTCTTGAGAGGGTACTAGTTTTGATTTCTTTTCGTTTACTGTGTACCCTAGGCAAATTAATAATCTTTTTACGAACGCCAGATGCTTTAGTAGAGTGTCCTTGTTCTCTGCTTGTATAAGGCAGTCATCCAAGTAAGAATATATTTGAATTCCTCTTTGTCTGCAAAATGCAATTACTGGTGCCAGGCATTTTGTGAACACCCTAGGCGCAGTAGATAAGCCAAAGGGCAGTGCAGAGAACTGGTAGTGCACTGAGCCAGCTATGAATCTGAGGTATTTTCTGCAAGACTGTCTGATTGGAATATGCAGGTATGCCTCTTTTAGGTCCAAAGTTACAAGCCAAGCCTTCGAGCCCAGCATGGGCAGAAGCTGCCGCAGAGTTAACATTTTGAATTTTGGAACGTCCAGAAATGTGTTTAGAAAAGACAGATCCAGTATTGGTCTCCAGGCTTTGTCCTTTCTGGGTACCAAGAAACGTCTTGAGTAAAATCCTTGTCCCTGCTCTTGCTGTGGTACCTGCTGTATGGCCCTCATGTTCATAAGGGACAAAACTTGTTTTTGTGCCTCTGCCCATTGACTGTGTGGCAGGTTTGGCATACCTTTTGCCTTTGGCAGGGTGTGAAAGTGGAACCTGTAGCCCTGGGACACTATATTCAGTACCCATTTGTCCTGGGTGATCATTTGCCAATTTTGAGAGAAAAGTGCTAGTTTTCCCCCCAAGGGGGCTGCAAGAAGATAAGTGCTTGGTGCTGGCAGAGGCAAGTCATTGGGACTGTTTCCTGTATAGCTGTGCTTTGTCTTCTCCACTTTTGGAGGTAGAAGCGCACCACTGTTTAGGCCTGTATGAGCCCTGGGGCTGGGAACTGCCTCTGGGACGTCTGTATCTGCCTCTTTGTGGCCTGTCCGACACTGGAAAGGACCAATTCTTTGTAAGTCAGTTCCTGCTAAATCTTGGTGGCTGAACCTGTAAAAAATCCTTTATTGTTTGCATAGATTTCGCTTTGTACTCCATTTTCTTCAAAACCTCCTGTGCTTTAACACCAAATAAAGTATCATGCTGTAATGGAGCATCTAATAATTTTGCTTTAACATGATCAGGCAGATTTTGTTCCTTTAACCAAGCATGCCTCCTAATGACAGAACCCGTAACTGCGGCCCTGCAGGAGGCCTCCAGAGAATCAAAACCACATTGCAAAGTATACTTTCCCACTTGTTCAGTTGCATGCAATAAATCCTGCATTTCCTTATTTTCTGCACAATCAGAATTGGCCAACATTTTCTGTTTTAACAGTGACATTAAGTATTGCTGATATTTAATCATATGCAAATAACAATTTAAAGCCCTCACAGCCAAAGTAGCAGAAGTGTAAATCTTTTTCCCCATCTGTCTAGTGCCCTTGAATCCCTGTCAGAAGGGATAGGGTTTTTTGCAGTAACGTCCTTAACCCCTTCAGGACCCTGAGAAATAGTTTCTGGGTCAGCAGCAGGGTTTTTATAAAGAACTTTATGTGAATCTGGAACCCTGTAGTATCTGTCTGGTTTAACAGGAGCTGGAGGGTAAGGTGTCTGGAGATAGGCCGGACTCTGAAAATACATCTTCTACAATGTCTAGCACAGGGGTAATAGCAAGAGGTATGTGCTGAGAAAGTAAAAATCTCTAAGCCTTTTCTTTGATTCTGAGTAATCTTGGCTCTCCCAGTGGAAGTGCTCCCTCATGGTATGCAGGGTTTCCCCAAAACAATAATCCTCAGGAGGAGAGACTGAAGGAATGGATTCTTCAGCATCAGAATCCTCATAGGGAGGAAGACAGTATTCCTGTACAGAAGAGGAGTCAGAGGAAATGGAAACCTGATCTGAAGAGTCATAGTCTGTGTCTCTTGCCTAGGTCTCTTATCAGGAGGGGGATGGGAACCCCTGATCAAGGTAATAAGGTCTTCGGCCATTTTGAGCATTTGTTTCTTAGGCATGGAAGTTTGTCCTGGAGAAAGCTATACTTGTTTCTTTGTCTTTAAAGCTGCTGTAGTCTTTGCTTTAGAAGCTGAAGTAGGCTTTACATATAGCTGTGTAGGTCTGAAAACACCATCAGAAGCCGATGCTTGCTCAGCGGCTCCGGACCCATCTGAGGGAATGATTTCCGAGCGTCCAATACCTGGAGTATCCAGAGGCCTAGCTGGCTCCACGTGGGAGTCGTCAGCGGCCTGTGGCTCTGGGTAGCGAGCATAAGGGGCTTTGAAAATGCTTCACTGAGAACCGGCAGACCGGCATAATTGGTTTTGGATCTTGGATGCCTGTCCTTCTCTTTTTCCTTGCGTTTTTTAGAAACTCCCAGTTGTCGGCTGTTCCGACGGCATTATATAATTGAATTTTCGGCCAAAGTAATGAAAAGCAAAATCAAACAGACGCTTAATAGTGCATTGGTTGAATTTAGCAAAAAAACAACAGCTAGCAACATTATGATCAGGGCCTAGGGCAAGGAATACAGTAAGAATGAAAATCCTTATGAGGTATTTGCTTCCCACAAGAAATACAACTGTTAACTTTTTCTGACATCGGTCTGGAGCAAGAAAAAAGTTTCCCCAATGGGGTACTTCGCTTTAATGAAGACTTCGGATCTGAAATTCGTCTGTAAAAATCCCAGGAGTCGGCCGACCGGCACTTGCGAACTGCTTTTGCTTCGGGCACCGTGCGGCAAGAAAGCCTGAAGAAAATGGCGTTGGCTGCATCTTTTATACCCCTGGTGCACTGACGTCAGGGAGGAGATGACAGCAACCGACGCCGGACCTAGACTTTGGAATTCTGGCTGACTTCAGGTAGCCTGCCAGCAGGATAACCCAAGAGTAATGACTGCAACAGTGAAACATGATGAACATCCTGTATTTCTTGCAGTCTGAGATGCAATGCAAGTACTGCTACCACTTTGGTGAACACCCTGGAGGCTGTGGTGAGACCAAAGGGGAGTACCCTGAACTGGAAATGCCTGGCTCCTGACTGGAAGCATAGGAACCTCCTGTGGCACTTGTCCATCTTTATGTGGTAAAACTCGACTTGGAATTCCACCGAGCACATCCAGAAGTCCTTCTGCAGGTAGGGAAAGATGGATTGAATGGTAACCATCTGGAACTTTGTCTTTTCGACAAACTTGTTTAGATGGGTCAAGTCCAAATGGGTCTGTGTCCCCCCATCTTTTTGGGCACCAAAAAGAACTTTGAGTAGACGCATGACCCAGACAGTTCCATGGGGACGGGCTGGATGATTAATTTGAAAAGCAGCTTGGAGACTTCTAGATTGGCTGCCTCCTTGTGAGCAGATGGAATATCCAGGAGAATTTTCTGGGATCTTGGGGGATGAAGGAAGGGGATTGAATAACCCCTGGATATTATTCTCAGTACCCATCAATTTGTCACGATGGCTTCCCAGGCTGATGGGTATAAGGAAAAGAGACCTTTGACTGCCTCCAGAGAGGAACAGTAGGGCAACACTTCAGGGTCACTGAAAGGGTGTGTCCAGCTGAGAGTCCTGAGACCCTTGGTCCCTCAAAGCCCTTCTGCCTCTATGGCAGTGGCTGACTGTATCATTCCCGAATCTGCCTCTAGGGGAAGACTCTGCCAGTGCTTCCTGGATGGAAAGTCCTGGACTCCCACAACTACAGCTTCTTACTAACTCTCTGACACCTGAGGAGGATCGCTAAGGAGTAAAGAAGCTGATCCTAATGGCAGACAGGGTCTTGCCATCCTTCTCGCACTGGGACAGAATCCCCTTCACGGACAGCCCACAAATTAGGTCGACCCGTCAAAGGGGGCATTTGTGAAGAACACCTTAAAGGGCTCAGAGAAGTTATACAGCCTCATCCAGGCAGGACACCTAGTATTGATGTCTGAATTGGCTGCTCTAGATGTGCCTTCCGTGGCATAGGAAAGGAGTCTCATAGAGGTGTTAGAGATATCCTTAAGAGTAACCAGTCTGGAGGATAAAATCTTCTCCTTGGCAGACATGGACTCTGGGGTAGACATAGATACCTTTTGATAAGTGATCTCTGCAGCCTGGTAACTGTGCCATATAATTCAGCATCCTCAAAGAGAAGGTTGCTGAAGTGTAAACACGCTTCCCCAACCTGTCGCTCTCAACTCCCTGTTGGGTGGATGGACAGAGGTGCTCTCCTGAGTGAGAGAGCTTTTTGGTGAGAGCAAGCTTTTTGGTGGCAGCAACTGGGGCACTCTTCTGCCAGAACAATCTATCCTGAGGGGTGCTTAACACTTTGTCAGGGCGCTTTGGTACTGGTTTCACCCCATCTGGCTACTTCCACACCCTGCGGGCAGTAATCTGCCAAGGGTCTTGCAGGGGGGGGTCACCCAGGAAGTAGATGGGCCTGCTCCAAAAGTCTCCAGGAACAGACTCATCTGGATTGGGCTTTTGGGAGGACCAGTCACCTTACTGTCACAGAATTTCCATGATGTCTAAAGGATCTGGGAGAGCCCTCCCCTTCCTCTCAACTGGTGTTTTCAGTGACAAACTCTGGAGTGGAGTCATGGTGTCTCCTCTTGCACACGTGCTTTTGGTGGACTTCCTTGGGGGGGGGGATTCCCAGGGAAGAACCGAAGCCTGAGATTCTGTCCCTGAAGTGAAGAACTGGAGACAGTGAGCTCAGAATCCGGCTGAGGTAAGAAAGGGTCTGGAGGGGGAGGAATCGAAGATCTCAACATAGAGGTCGACAGGACCCCCTCCATCATGTCAAACGCAGAAGGAGAACAAGAGACAGGTGCGGAAAGCATTGCGCCTAGGCGCACGACACCACCGAAACAGAGATCCCCAACCCCATCTGCGCGGAAGGTGGAGTCAGTGGCGAGCTGCTCAATGCTGAGGCTCCAAGAGGAAGGGATGGCACCAAAAACTTGGATGTCGAAACCAACCCTTTGGACTCGCCGCCAAGAGGACTATGGCTCCGACAGCCCTTCAGCACCAAAGTGAAAGGCGTTGAGGAACTCAAGCTCATGGCTGGAGAAGAAACCAAAAACATCAATGCCAGCACCTCGACACCGGATTTTGCAATATCCATAGGCCCCAAAGCCACAGGGCTCATGAAAGGAGGATCCCCGGCAAAGAGAAGGGGTGGGGTGAAAAGGACCTCCAGCTGGATCTGGACCTGCAGAAAATGTCTCGTCAGATGGTCCACTTCTCTCTCCGACAAACTCCAGGATGATCTGGCAGAGGAAGCCACCGACTCAGGTCTGAAAGGATGCCTGGGCGAGGCCAATGTGATCTCAGAAGGTTCAGGAGAAAACATCGGCGGAGGTGAAGACAGCCTAGCCCTGGCCTTGGGGGAAGGTTCCTCAGTAGAATGGGAAGAATTTGGTAATTTCTGCTTTTCCTGACATCTGTCCCTGCTTCTAATCTTTTCTCTTTCTCGGCCACCTTCTCCTCTTCCCTCCTTTACACATCAGGCGACTTAGGGGGGGGGGGTTGAGTCCCTACACCCACAAAGGCAGAACTGGGTAACAAGCCCTTTAGAATAAGTTTATTCCTTCTGTCCATGATAGTACGGTATTGAAATGCAACAAATGGAGCACTTAGAGTCCAGGTGGTTGGGACCTAAACACACAACACAATGGGTGTGGGCATCTGAAGGGGGAAGCTTGTGTCCAGACCAAGTACACTATTTAAAACCCGCAACCTTCTATTTGTCAGATTTTTCAGCCATATCCTGGAGTAAAAAAAAATAAAGCAGGTTAGAAAGAGGAACCTGAAAGACCAAATAAGGATTTTTTTTTTTAAGCAAAGAACACAAGGCTACGGTAAAGAAAAATGCATCTATAAAGAAGAAAACACAATAACTGTAACAAGGCTATACTGGATTAGAAATAGTTCAGAATCAAAAAGGTAAGCTGACCCACTTGTTGCTCGAATGGTGGCAAATGAGATCTGAGGTAGTGAGGGAGAGAGTGGCATTATGGGTAGGGAGGAGCTCAGTTTTGGCACCATTGCTTGGATATGGCCGGCTCGGCACTGATGTCGGCACATATACCGGTAGGTTGAAGACAAATTAAGACAATAATTTCAGATCTTTTTGCAGGGGGGAGGGCAGTGAACTCCTCTCCAACTTTTATATATACAAATTTCGAGACGACCATATATCAGAGAAAGGGGAAAATTCCAGAAATGGCATCTTGAGCTTGCTAAATAGAAGTCCAGTCATTCAGTCTTCGTGTTTCAGGACTCCCTGTAGTGGGTCCCAACATTTCAAACAGTTACTGATCACAGATACAGGAGTGAATGCTTAGAGAAATAGACATGTCTACTCCAGGGAGAATGCACTTGTCTTCCTAGCTCCTGGAAGTGGTATTCTGCAGCAGAACTTTCTCAGTTACTTGTTCAAAGCTGAACCAGAAAGGACTTTCAGGCATGCCCTGCATCTTGATCAGATTTAAGACAACGTAAATGTTCCAAGACCATCTTAGATTGCCTAAACACACAGGTCACTACTGATGCTTCTCAAAGCAAACTCTTGAGAATCATTTTGCACATGCAATCCAAAAAGATGTTCAGGAATTCTGTAGGCTCCCTTACTGAAACTACCTGTTTGAGGACTTGGCACAGGGTGCCGGTTAGGGGGGTCAAAACAGTCTGCCATTTAGCTTATTCTGCTTACCAGACATCTTCATATTTTTAGTAACGAGTGCCTGTTTCCACTTTTGTAGATCTTGTATGACTTCATGAAATGTCTATTCAAACTGGATGTCTTCTAGGAAGAGGAATAAGAACAGCCTGCTAAAGAGACTGTTGCAGTGGTTAAGTGTTGTTGCAGTCAGAATAACTGCAAAGTATATGGAAGGACAGTGAAGCTACTGTCATCCCACAATCAAGGAATTCTGCAAAATTTTCCAAAGCCTGACTCAGGGAATAGGAATGGAATTGAGACAGGTGAGAATGAATATTCAGGGACTCAATGCAAACAGTGTCAGATGAAAACATCTTCTTGGCAACTGCCTGCTAAGCTTCCGACTCCGTATTCAGCAGAAAGCTGGAAAGATGCAGGTTTCATAGGTAGGTACTAGGCTATCAGCCCAAGGGCCTAAGTAAGCCTAGCCAACAAGGTTCCCTGGCTTACGCCACCCAAGAAAGTTAATTTCCTAAGCCCCTGTCGAGCAGAGCCACAGAAGTGATCCCCGGGGTGTATTTCCTACTTCCCATCCACTCATCAAAATTTTTAATGAGGAGCTTTGCTTGACATAGATGGGTAGCTTGTTCCTGAGTATAGGAAGTCTCTGGGACAGGAATCTGTCCCTCCAGCATGTCCTGTTTATTGTGGTGGCAAGGTTTAGGTCCCTAGAGCATGTAGCTCGGAGGGACTGGGATTTCTTTAGGTGTAGCATGTTCAACAGCTCTAGGTTTAACACAGCTTTATATGTTAGGCAGATATCTCCTTGGAGTAGGCGATATGCTACAGAATAAAGCTGGAGTTTTTTGAGATGGTCAGTGTAGGGCATCTGTTTGAGGCCAGTAATCCTCTTTGTGAGTACTTCTGTGGCCTTTCCAGCTGCTGCAGATGTCTTGTGAGGTACACTCCAAAAGGGGCATTGTACTCTATAATGGGTCTAATGAGTGCCAAGTAGAAGGGAACAATGACTTCTTTTTTCTGGATGAGAACCCTTTCGTGATGAGGTGTGCCACATAGAAGGATTTCCTGACTACTGTGGTGATGTGATTATCAAAGGAGAGACTACTGTACACCTGGGTCCCAAGGTCTTTTATCACACATTTGGCATTAAACAGACAGCCATTTATGTGGTAATTCATGGGTACATAGTTTTTACCAAAGGGGATGACAATGCACTTTTTGGCATTGAGCTTGAGGCCATGCCTCTGACACCAGACATCTGTCTCAGTGAGGCTCTTCTGTAGGATGTCCACATCATTTGGGGACTCGACTATGGCTCTTAGTTTGCAGTCATCTGCAAACTTCATTAGCCAGAGGCCTTCTGTGTTTGGTATCTACTTCTCTGAAGTACAGGCTAACAGGAGAGGTCCCAGGACTGAACCCTGTGGTACTCCACTTGTTACTAGTTTGAAGTCAGATTTGGAGTTTGCAACTTTTACAGTGTGGGTTCTTGTCAGTGAGCCAGTTGGCAACCCATGTTGTGACGTAGGGATTTACACCTAGTTTAGTGAGTTTAGCTATAATTTGAGAATGGGGGATGGTGCTGAAAGCCTTGGCGAGGTCAAGATAGGCTGTGTGAACCACCTTACCCTCGTCTTCAGCTTTGGTGACTGCCTCAAAGAAGTTGATTAGGTTCAGAAGGCATGATCTGCCTTTCACAAACCCGAACTGGGTGGGGTCCAGAGTTTGGAGGTTACCAATATCTTTGTCTATGAGTTCCATGATGATACGTTCCATGGCCTTGCAGACCAGGCTAGTCAGGCTAACAGGGCGATAGTTCCCAGGATCAGTGGTGGCTCCCCCTTTGTGATGTGGGA